>NC_050592.1:17864082-18026582 GCF_013368585.1 Megalops cyprinoides
ACATGGGGTCGCCATGGACACAGGAAATTGGGTACAGAGCAGGCAAGGTTATTTATCCCCATTGAGACTGTAGACAGTATGGTGAGTCTCACAGTCGTTTGTTCTCACAGAAACACATCTGTGCTAAAGAGTAATAAAAATCCACTGCATGGTCCCTGAAGTCTTATAATAGAGGAGAAACCGAAGGTACAACACTGTACAGACCTAACATAAACAGTGACTAGAATTGAATCTACAGTATATTTGTACTTTGATGATATTGATGATGTTGTGGCTATAATTATGGTGATAACTATAATGTCAGAGCATTTAATAATACAGTGTAACAATGATTTTTTGGCAGGCTATACAAACCCAAATGTTGACAGTTGAAAAGGAACAGGAACATGTACTAGATCTATGGCAGCCCTTAGAATGAAATGAAGTAAGAGGAAGCAGGTATAAATGTGACGCGTGTGACTGGGAGTGCAGCCATGCAGTGGCCTACCTACAGCTTTTATTGCTCTTTACAAGCCTGTTGACTACTATGCGCCAGTAGCTGCTGGTGAGCTACAAATAGGGGAGGCGGAGAACTTTCCTTCAAACCGATAATGGTCCTGAACCTGGCTTTGTGTCGTTAACAAGCTTCTCTGTTCTCAAGAGTTCCCATCCATGGCTCAAGGCATTCCAGGTCACAGGGTAGGGGGGTGGTGGTCAAACAAACTGGCCACCACCAGGCCAAAGGAGCAGTTTATCAGCACACTGCAGAAACCTACACTCAGAACGTTAAGAGTCCATAGAAACTGCTGACCAGACATTAACCTCTGGGTGACCAGAGAGTTAGCAGTGAGCAGGCCACAGTACTCATCGTGGAAGTCAGATCTTTCCACCAGTGAGAGAAAAGAGATTAAAATGGATGAGGGCTTAGCACAGAGGAGGAACTGATGGAAGTCAGGAGGTATTTAGCAGAGGGAGCAGGCAGTGGTGCTAAGGATAAATAAGAGTTGAGACCTACAGTATTTACATTATGTTACTTTTCATTACATTACATGCATTTAGCAGGCGGTCTTATCCAGAGTGACTTCCAGCACATCAGAACCTAAGTGTATTAATTCAAGTTAAATGAGTAACAGTGTCAGTCCAGGCTAACAACACTCCCAGACCAGTGAGTGTGAATATAACACTATTTAAGCCCTACCAGAAGTTAACTTGTGCAATCTGACCAGGCACCAGAAGCCAAGTATACTACAACTATACTGCTTGTTTAGGAAGCATGTGATGAAACAAGCAGTATGCCTGCACACAAGTTTTTAATGGAATGCAGTGGAGAGGGCAGGCAAGGGAAAGCATTAGGCCAGCAGAGTTTGCAGGATTATTATGGGGTCAGGGAACGGTGACAGGGAAGCCTGTCAGAAGCAAGTTGTTGTTGTCCAAAGAGAAGAGCAAGACTCTTTTTACAAGTACCTGCAGTAGGGTGGAGTAAGTGGTGAATGGGCGGAGACTTCACATGACTGGGACTGACCATGCTCTTGTTTCCAAAACACCTGCATATATGGCATTCAGCTAATTGTGGAGCGAGTGTTAAAACAGCAGCAAATGAAAAAGTGGCACACTATGGACTGTCAGCCAAGGGGGGTTACCGAAGCCAGCATCAAAGCCAGCCTTGCTCGCAGAGGGAGACCCCTATGACCGAGCCACATCTGGGCCATGGCAGGGTCCTGACGACTTTGCGTGTAATGATAAAGCAGGCAATGCTTTATGACCTGGCAGAGTGCGTGACCCCAGAGCCTAAAAGACGGAAGACAGTGGGTGAAGGGGCCAGGATGCTGGTCTTGGCCAGCCAATGTCTGTGGTTACAGCCTCGCATCTGGTTTGTGTGAAGTACAAATTATTAGCACTGAACAGGCTATTTTGGGCCAAGAATGTCTCTCTTTTTCTCTCTTGCTCTCTCTTTTTTCTCTCATTTTTCTCAGCCTTTTCCATGTATCACACAATGCTCAGCTTCATCAGGTTGGCAGATGAGAAGCTGGAATGTTTTTCTTTTGTCCTCGTTACTTTCGTGTTTGATCCTTTAACTCCATCAAAGCTGTTCCCACTCACACATCAACCCCCCCCCCCCCCCAACCCCCCCCCCCCCGCAACACCCCCTTTCTCTGGACCTGGTCTGAGCAGTGCCAGACAGGAAGTTGAATTTGTATATTGATTTTGCTCAACTGTTTCCCTCCCTGGAACATCAACCATAAAGAGCTTTATATAGAACAGAGACACCCCTAAACCAGGCCGACACCCGCCCAGGGCATCTTACACCTCACAGACTGGCCTTTCTGGCAATGAGACAACATTAAAACCACAGAAAGTCAAAACTGCAGTTTGGATATTTGAGGTTTTTTGTGTTTATGGAATGTGATTAATTCAGGTCATGCTACACAATGAATTAAACAATGTATTATTGACCTCTCTTTCCGTTTCATTCATATTTTTGCTTCCTCTTCTACTTTTCCTTTTCTTTTCTTTCTTCTTCATTCTCTTCGTACCTGTGTTTCTACTGTAACAGTATTTTACGAATACTGAATGTGGTCAACTTTGGTTCTATGACAAAACAAACCCACACAAAGGGGATTCTCTTAATCAGCCTCATAAGATCCATTTGACTTGACGGAGACCAGCTGAACACCTTCACAGGAGTTCATTTTCAAATATGTGTTAACTTTATTTCCAGAAAGCCTCAGATTAATTTCAAAGTTCAAGTTAAAATTGTATATGAGATGTTATCAACAAGATAAGCCATTGATGGGAATACTGAAGCTCCAGGTGACAGAGGAGCTGACTCTGATGCCCTTTCTCCTCATTTCACAGGATGATAAAGACCTTGTCCATGAGTTTGTGGTGGCAGAAGGGCTGACCTGCTTGATAAAGGTGGGGGCGGAGGCCGACCAGAACTACCAGAACTACATCCTCAGAGGTAATATGCGCTCCATGGGTCTTTGTCTTGTTGCACATTATAAACGTGTAAATTGCTGGCCCTGGTTATCATTCACATCTGATGGACATGCATGTAAGAGCAATGTTAATCTAGATCTGTAGAAAGGGAGTTAGCTATATTGCAGACAAGCAAGTGAAGTACATGCTAAGGAAATGGAATGTCCACGGCAAATGCATCTGTGAAGCCTTCCAGAAGAAGCCAGACCCTAAGCGTCCTGTCTCTGTGTGAATTCTGATTGGTTATCGGTAACAGAGACATGCAGGATGGGGCGAAGTTGAGCACATTGCAAAAGCTTGGCCTCCGTGTGCCAAGGTCACAGTATTAATAAGCCATAAGTGTGACATTATGCCTCCATAGCAGAATTGCGTGGTGCATGTGATTTGGTTGTTGTTCCGTGGGGTAGTCTGGAACATTGCAGATTGAGCCCTATCCTGGTGGTGTGGAAGTCACCTACTATGGCATTTAACAGAACATGGCATGTTATGGAATGACTCCTACCATTGGAGTGTGACCCTTATGTTTTAGCACCACCTCTGCTCTTAGCCTAACCCTCTTGTATGCACTTTAGTAAGTTAAGAGCTGATCTGCCAAATGACTAAATGTAAAAGTCATGTCAGGTGACTCACATTAACACTGCAGTGTCTTTGTGCAAGACAAAGGTCAATGTTGGGGAAGCTCCATACGCCCCCTTTTTAATTAGGATAATGAAGGTTCTGCAAGCAGCTATATTTCCAGCACGCTAACAAATCCAAGGGATAAACATTGTAAGTCATTCTGAGTCAACATGGGATGCTCCTGCTGTGGAGAATTTGACTTGTATACTTCCTCCTGTTCTCTTATTGGTTGAGCAATTCATCTGTTCATGACCAAAACTGGTAAAATCCAATTGTGTGAAATTTACCTCAACAGAATAAAAATTTAACCAGATTATTACTAGATACCTAATATATTTAAAAGTGTAAATGTGTTGAGGAAATCTATTTTTTGAAATATGAAACCGCACATTGTTATATATGGCATTACAAATCTTTTTGTAAACAACACAACAAATGCATGTATGTATTTGAAAAACTCTCAACATATAAATGATAATATAATAATAATATAAAATTATATAAAAAATAATAATCATTTGCTTTAACATATATTGCTATATGTTTTGAAAAAATGCAAATGAATCCTTTTGCAGATGTTATTTTCATAACTCCTGTATCCAGCATACTACTGCCATAACAGTTTTGTTGTTATATCGCTATAACCTATATCTACTTTATGTCCATGTGTCAAATTTGGTCCATTATCTTATTGTAAAGTCAGCAAGAGACCACATAAACACTTCCTGTCTCAGCACTGTATATATTCCCCTTTTTAATTGCTTACTCTATTAGGGGGCAAAAATCACACACTTGCACACAGGTTGACCACAGGAGGTACTCATAAATAGACATCACTGAAATAGTTTATGTGGGGAAATTCAGCAAGTAAAAGAGCTCATTTATTTATGCCTTCCTTGTCCCTCTGTATACCCTCCAAGGTCAAAGGTCAGATGTGTAAAAGGCATTGGAGATCCCTCCTTTTTAGCTTCCATCAGTGTAGCCCAGTGTAGACTGATCAGAAAAGGACGAGGAAACTAGAAACCCAAGACTCAACATCACTGCCATTTCGCATCCTGCTGGGAGAGGGCAGGTCACGCATGCTTAACCACCCGCTAAAAACTCCGGCAGGATGTTGCAGATCGTAAAACTAATTCTCTTACCCTCTTTAACTCTGTCCCTCACACTCACCCTCTGCTCTGACATAAAGGCAGTTCTGTTATATTATTGGTGATTAACATCAAGAAAAACAAGGTTTGCCTTTTACAGTTATTTCCTTTTATTTTTATCGTTCAGGTTCCAAGGTGTTGTTAAAGAATAATTATATGTCTGAACATGTCCACATGTCCATTGTATGTCTGAACATGTCCACATGCTTTCTTAATATCGTGGTCACATCCTCAAGTGAGCTGGCAGGCCAAAATTCTCTTTGTTAGTGAACACTTGAATAAAATCCTTGACACACAACATCCACAAGATATGAGGCAATCAAAATACATTCTTCCTCTTGCTTCATCCCAGCCATTTGGTTCTGGTTGTCTGTTTATTATTGAGAAATTTTACCTAATTTAATTTTAAATTTTGTGATGTCATGGCTAATTTTTAATGAAAAAATTGTGAGGGGCTTTTTGTAGGAAGTTAATGGACTTCTAAGATTTTCCTTTTTTTTCAGAAAGATTGTAGGTTTTGAAAATCTAGCACCCTCCACAGAGCAGGGTGGGTTTATAGGGTCCTGTCCCTGATGCCCTCTTGTTTTTGTGGAAATGTATGCGCAGACACAACCCCCAGCACGATTACGACCTCTGATCTCAGGCACTGACTCTGAACTTTGAAACATTGCTGCATAACCATCCAGTCAGGAAATAAATCACACACATTCACACACGCATAGAGTACACTCACTCACACACACACACACACACACGCACTCACACAAGCAGACGCACTCACACACACACACACGCTCACGGACACACGCTCACACAAGGAGACACACTCACACACACACACACACACACACACACACACAAAGACACACAATAAGATAGGGTGTCCTGCAACTTGAGAAAAATCCGCATGAACTAGCCACAGCTGTGACTGGAGGGCCTAAATAACGCCATCACATTGGCTAACTATTTTTATGACATTTAATTTGTGGTTTTCCCCTCAGTTCTCCCCTAGCTTTATTGTGCTTGGGATAAATTCACAGGTCACTTTCATTACTGTGGAAATCTGTTTACTTCTTCCTGTATTTGTTTATTCATTCATCCATTTGTTTCTTTGGACTCTTGCCACTCTGTTTCTTCCCAGAGGAGTGACCTCAGAGCTATGTCCTGTTGCCAGAGGAACGGTGGCTTGCTGGTATCCTGAATGCCCCCTTAACCTGGTTAACTCTTGGCCTACTTTTACATGACCAGCAGTGCAGATGATGGCAGTGGATTTTTCTCTTTAATGTCAGCACACACATGTACATGCACACATGTAGAGACACACTCACACACATACACATGCACAAACAGGCAGACATACGTATGTGCAAAAATGCACACAGGTACATGCACGCACACATACACTCATGCACAGATTCACAAATGTGCTGTGCAGAGCTTGAAGGAACATGTGACGCTGACCTGTCTGTGGATCAGGGAATCTGTGCTTATGGTGGATAAGCCTGATTTAACAGCGATCACCTTGGAACGGGACTGAGTCGCAGGGGGTTCCCCTGATGGGAAGCACGTGGAGGACACTGGGATCTCACCCCGCAATGCGCAGCCAAGCAAAACAATGAGAGGAGCATTGCCAAACATAAATCATTGTTTTAATATTGAGCATTACCCCCGCCCCTTGAGTTTTCTCCCATACGCTCACATCAAACGTGCCAAACCCAGAACAGGGTTAGAACAGGAATCCATCCGTCTGGACAGTTAAAATCTCCAGGCCACAATACTGTTTGTGTAACACAGAAAGAGCTAGTGTTTCACATTGTCAAGGTCCAAGAAAAGTGTCACTTCATGTAACTGTAAGAAGAGGGTTTTTTTTTTCATTACACAAATAAATGTGGGTAGTATGGGACTGTGTGATTGTTTGGGCTTTGTATCATCACCCCTAGTAGAGCTGCTCACTACCACCAGCTCTCTCTCCATCAATCTCATGATTGCACAGTAAGGTTGGATGTATGTTTTTCAAAGATGTGCTTTGTTTTTAGAGTTAAGTGTGAAAAAGAAATTAAATTCTGTCAGGGGCTGATGAATCTTTGGGCAAGGTCAACATTGTAAGCTTTTTTGTAACACTTTTTCTATTCACAGGCTGAGCTAGATAGGGGATGAATGAATGAAGTAGTGTTTGGCCTAACTTAGGAAAGTGAGCCTATAGATACATTCTAAGCAAGACAGCTTAGTTTTTATGATTCTTTTTGTTTTGTTTTGCTTGTTTTGATGTTGTTGTTTTTTTTTATTATCTTGGTATGCAAAAAGTTTTTTCTCATGCTCTTTGTTTAATTTAAGGTTAAATTTGAGGCTTTGAAAAGTTTTGTGTGTGTGTGTGTGTGTGTGTGTGTGTGTGTGTGTGTGTGTTTGGGCAGCCCAGTTTGCAGCTTTTTTTCAGTGTTTCAGTGCCAGCAAGTCTGACTCATGACTTACTGGGTTCTTACCTCCAGGGAAGGGCTTTTCTCCTTTATTACCCTGGCAGTGTGGATGTGTCTGCGGTCGTTGTGGCAGGGTCCCTGCGGCCATCTGCTTCCCCATGCCCAACCCTCCTGTCCCATCCCTTCTTCTGTGGAAGACCCTGTCTGTTTCAGCTGTGGGGAGTCATGCAGGATAAAACTGAACTTGCTGTGCAGTTACTGGATATCCTGGACTTTGAAGAGGTGTACCATACAGTACCATTCATTGTTGTCATGGGCTATAGCAGCTCTCTACTCAAGCTAACATTATTAACTGGCAGGGCAGACTAGTGCTCAGAGGCAGACTTGTACCTTACACTCTCAGGTTCATCATCTGGGTGGGACCCGAGTTCAAATTATAACAGGTGACGTGGCCTGTTGCAAAACAATAGATATTCCCATGGCACATCATATGAGAGCGAGAAATGTAAGATATTTAAGGTACTGTGAGTAAAGGTGTCTGCTGAGCAGCTGAGTAATGTAATGACTGGGTGGTAATTATCTGTCAGCTGGATGAGTCTCCATCCATATGGAGGGCCTGTGATTAATCACCGCTCTGTATTTGTTATTGCTCTCCAGGATACAGGTGTGCATGGTACTTCCATTTCTCTTTCATCTGCTTTATGCGTCTTGGCAGCAATATGGCAGATGCCTGGCAGGCTGGTTGTAATCACTTACGAAACCAAAGAAGAGAATTTACAGTAATATATAAAACGCAAAGCTTCTGTATCGCCATCGGTGTAAATACAATGGATTGTCTGCCTGATGTTGCCGTCGTGCATGGCACTGATGATGCTTAGTGGGGAAAAATTATTACGTTTACTCATTTCCTGATGTGTACCTTCATTAGCATTTCATAAAACCTACATAATGTCTTAATTTACATGAAACTGCTATTGTAAAAAAAACCCGTTTTAGCAGTGGCATGTTGTAATTCTTGTAGTGTAAGAATTATTCAATTTGAGGGAAAATAAATAAATAAATCAATAAATAAATAAGGATAGTATTGGGAGGAAACTCAATAATAATTGTAATACTAATACCAATAGTAATATCAATGCTAATACTGATACCAGTAATATTAATGCTGATAATAACAGTAACTGTAGTAACAAGGATAACGATAATAATACGTGACTTGCTTACCTTGGCATCAGCGGCCTCTGTCCCTCAGGCTGTGATGCTTGGCTGTGTGTGTTGCTGCCAGAAACACACAGCTCCTCTCCTCTCCCAGGTGGATTGTTTTTGTGTGAATTGTGGGTTTGTTTTTTGGAATTTCTGGCAGGGCTGGGAAGCTAGGGAAATATATTTTTTTAATTTCCCTCTCTCCATCCCTTCCACCCGTCCTCTCTCGCCTTAGAGTAGCCATGCTACCGACCTGAGATACCCTGGTTTTAATTATACGGTTGTTACAGTCAGGCTATAAGTTAAAGCACCTTGACTTCCTTACTGTGGCTCTGCTGAGGAGAGGCCCTCTGTGGGAGAGATGCGTGATTCAGAATGCCTTGCATTGTAGGAAACAGTGCTTGGCAAAACAGCCAGGGCAATTAAGACATTTGACCAATATATAGTATGTGTTTGGATATGTCATAATACCATTATCATATATTGTGTCAGCTGGGATTTGTGATAAATGATCAACTTAGTATGCTTAAAATATACTTCTACATTCTAGTACAATCCTACCATATCTTGCTTTAGCATATGAGTTTATATACCATATCATCCCACACCCCTAACATACTCTTTCTGTGACTATGACTTCTATACCACATCAACTTTAACATTTTGCTCATACATTGTAAGAGATTGAGATCAACTGTAGTTGTTGTTGTACTTCAGGATTTTTTGGTCTAAGAAATGTAATTGTCCCGGATAACTTGTCGTGCCTCTTTTTTATCATTTGCGGATTGAAATAGGTTTTTTAGAAATTCAGGTCTTACGGCTTTTTTCTGCAGTTTGGATTAGTGTACAAAGCAGGATGAATGACGTTTCCTGCACGTGCAGTAAAACTTTCTCACATGACCTTAGTAAGTGATCCAGCATACTTCCTAAACAGCTAAGGTATTACAGTTCGATATGAACAGAGTGAAATATGCTCTAATGTGGAGGCAAGCTTTGTACAGAAGCTTGAACATTTCCAGTTAAAAGTTGCAGTTCCCTTTCTCCCCGCTTCAGTGTTTTAAGTAGAAGCCCAGGCGTTGCTTGGTTCCCAGTACTGTTGGCGGTCTTGCTTGGAAACTGTGTGTATTGTCCTGTCTGGTCGTGTTATGTGCTGTCTGCCCTGAAGGGGGGAGGGGAGACCCCCATTGTGGCCCATTCACTGAATAAACATTTCCATTCTGTCTTGGCCCAAATGACCTGGCTGAGTGTGTGCATGCGTGTGCATGTGTGTGTGTGTGTGTGTGCGTGCATGTGTAGGTGTGTGCCTGTGTCTGTTAGTCTGCATGTGTGTATGTTGGGATGGGGGTATTGAGGGAGGGTATGAATTACATCAGCCTGAGCTAAAATTCTCCCACAGTGCTCTGGGGCAGATGAGAAGTGAAACTGGATAATGTGGCACGTGTGGTTTTTCCTGAAAGACTGAAAGAGAGTGACAGGGCTTTTCTCGTGTTCTCGGATTCTGTCCGGTCCGCCCCATGTCCGGGCCAGGGGGAATCTCCGGGCCTGGCACCGTTGCTCCTACAGAATCTGAAACTGGGTTTATAATGAGGTCCTGTGGGATCACATGCATAGTTTCCACTCTGTCTCCTGCAGCTCCATCCATCTGCCTTGCCCCGTTCTCTTGGCTTCCGTGTAAAGCCCTTCATTGGAAACCCAGCTTTCTCCTATGCTTTTACAGGCATTTGTCTTGGTTGTCAGCAAGACAGCCATGGTAGACTGTTCACTACAATATGAATAAGTAACTCTTAAACTCCGGCTAAAGCGTTCATTCACAACATCTGATGGGATCACTCTTTGATATCCAGTTTTAATTGAAAATAATGTGGTTGGGCTACAGTTTGAGTTGATGATCAATCCTGGAAGGTTTGTGGGCCACCACTGGCTCTGAAATTCTGAAATTTAATGTAATTAAATCACGGGCCAGGCACATGATGATGTCATGCATTTCTCATAGATGATGTCATGGTAATCACTTACTTTTTCATGTTCTATGAAATATGTGAAAAATGTGAAGCATTGAAGGGGTTGAGGGTTGCAGGGCTGAAGAGCAGGATCCTGAGGTCCAGAGTCCAGAGCTTCTTCCACACTACTTTTGCTCCATCAGGGGTGCTTCCTTTTGGACTGTCTTATCTCCTCTCTCATGACATAAGACATAACATAACATGACATAAGGCTCTGTAGGGTAGCACTGGAGGTTGGGACTGCAATGTAAGTCAACATTAGAGGTTCAGCAGATGTGTGGATTACCATGGATTTTTGAGAGAAGTATTACACAGGCCGAAGAGGCCTTCAGAACCTCCTCTCTCGAGGACGCACACTGATTCTCTTCCAGGATTTATTTACCACAGCCAGTGGAAATTTGGGAAATGGATGGTGTCTGACCGCGGCCTCACCCCTCAGCCTAGCTGTTCTTCAAGAGGGGCTTTGTTCGAGGGCAACTTTATTTCACCTCTGGGCAAAGGGTGTCCACTGTTCCAGGATTCCCTCTCTGTAACCTCTGCTAAGACCAGAACTGAATTTCATATCCTTCCTCCCTGACCACAAGCCACACTCTTATCTCCAGTGAAGGATTTATCCCTGAATTCAATCTAAACCACCAAGTCATCTTAAGGGAAAGTGCTATTTGGTCAAAAACAGTCTTCCCAGACTAATCTAGCACTATATTACAACAGTGTGTTTTTCCATGAAAATGGCATAACTGGGTTATTATTTTTATGTAGCCTCATTATGTCTAATTTAATATTTTATTAGTCCATTAAAATGCATTCGGGAGATAGGTCAGAAGATTCATGATACTTCAGTATATGAGTGTAATCTGTTCATGTCTAACTTGAATTGTTGTTTAGTCCATATTTCCTCAACACTGGAGGTAAAAATAGATGTTGGAGGAGTTTATCTATAAAGTAGTGGAATTGGGCAAAAAGGAGATTCCTTTACCATGGTAGGAAAAGGAGGCTTATATACTGTAGGTAGGAACTTACATCAATAATGGATGTTCTCCAGATGTAATGGCTGTCTTACAGCATCATTGCTATCACCATGGCAATGTAAACCATAGGAATACCAGCTGTACAACAGGACCCTGTAAGATGGTGACTTTTTTCAGTTGTACTATGCCAATAGGTACATTACTACACATTTGAAACATGTACAGTGATCTAAAGCCATAAATGTTGATATTAGATTCCCCCTTAATGGTTTCTACATCATTTGTGTTTCATGTTTTTCATACAAATTCAGTGTGATCAAGAAGCAATAACAGTCACTTACCTCCTGATAATATTCCCTTAGTGGCCCATGCCTTGTTGTTGGCTCTGCTAGAATATACATTTGTCAAAAGCAGAGGGTAGAACAACAGGGGTATGCATGAGTACAGTGTGCAGGAAAGTGTCTTGGATATCCAAACCAAGAAACCATAGTCAGACTTACACACAGGAGAAACCGTGAGAGCTCTGAAATTGAATGTTAAACACAAAGTCTGTGTGGGACCCAGAATGCTTTAACATGCATCCTGAGGTTTGTTTGCTCCCACGGTGATGGACATTTGGGGTTCTCTGGGTCTGTATACATTCCTCCCCCCACTTAGTTCCTCGCTCATTCATCCCAACACGCCAGCCAGACCTCATCTGAGCCCAATTCACATCCCCCCTCCTGACCTACATTCTGGCAGCCTTTTGGTTTTACTGAAACAGGCCCATGCAATAGTTTTCCAGACCCCCCCCCCCCCCCCCCCCCCCCCGCCCCTCTCTCTCTTCTCTCTCCCTCTCTTTTGTGTTGCCTTGGGCCATTTTCTTTTTCCATTTTTTGTGACTTTTTTGTGAAAATGAATGAAATAATGTTTCTGACACTAGCTAAATAAGTGCTTGTTTGTGTTCATCTATCATTAAAAGGCTGATTGTTAAAATGTATTATTTATTAATGTCTTTTCCGAGCCAGGAGGTGTAATTTGCAACCTCTGTACTGAGCCGTAGCAGTTTTGTATTGTTGTTCCCATTAAGGGACAACCTTCAACTTTGACCTTGAATACAGCAACTGATCCCGTCTTTCCTTTGGGACCCACATTTGAGGTAGGCTCACAATCTTTAGGGGAAAAAAATATTAGTTTTTCAGGTTCAGTTGTTTATGTTAGGCTGTTACAAATGTGTGTTTGATATGTTTCAGTAAGTTTCTCACACTTGAAAAGTTTGACCTGTGAAACGTGCGAAAATGACATGCGTCAAACTAGGTCTTGAGTGTGTGTGTCACGAGAGCACATATCAGAAACACATGGTCTTGCGGAAAGAGCGTGTGTCATGCATTTCCTCACAGGAGATTAAGAACATAAATGGCCTAATAACTTCTCATAATAATCCTTCAGACTTCGAAGGGCGTGATCTGACCCAGGCATTTCCAGAGGGGGTGTACTTTTCACCCAAATTGCCTGATAAAACAAGAGGACCCTTTCATGCGCAGAGAAAACAACCATCCAAATTTCTCTCCAGGGCTGATGACTGACATGACATCAGAATGAAAATGATGTACTGCACATTATCTCTCCCCTCCTCTTCTTCCCTGGCTTCCCCCCATTCTTCTTCCTCCTCCCCTTCTTGCTTCACATTAACATGCAGTTCAAGAAAGAGGGACACTGGCATTTAAATTCAGTGCAATACTTGTGTTGTTACTGATGTTTGAAAGATCATGGTTAGAAGCCATTTGGATATTACAGACGCCGCTTTGTCTTTGATGCTCTTATTCAGAGGTGACTCTATTAAATCATGAAGCTGTTTACTTATGTGACAGGCAGTCAGGTGCTTAGAAGTCAGGTTCTGCTAATCCACAGCTCAGTGTCAAAAATCTGTGTCCTGTCTGTGTATAAGAACACGTTTATGGTTGTATGTGTATGTGTGTGCATTCCTGCAGATGTCTGTGTATGTTTGTGTGCATGCGTGTGTGTGTGTGCGTGTGTGTGTGTGTGTGTGTGTGTGTGTGTGTGTGTGTGTGCTCTGTCCTCAACAGCAGGGCAGGGAACATGCAGAGGGGGAGAGAGGGATGGGGAACAGACTTGAAGGCAAATTAGAAAAAGAACAACAAAAAGAGCTTTAAATATTTAGCAAAGTGAAAGGGGACCCCGGGCCGTCACAGCGGCGCATGTTAGCCATGCGCTATATTGCAGATGACGAATGGCTGTTGTTAGCCTTGACCGTGTATGATTTCAGCATATGGCAGGCCAGGGCGAACCCCACTACCGTTCTCAAAAGTGCTGTTACAATTTACTACAGCTCGGCTTACAGTTTATTTTACAAGGCTGCATAATGTCATGCAATTACCATCCTCCAATGGCCTGTTTGCAAGGAAGGGGGAAAAGCGCAAGATAGCAAATGTGTCCGGCCTCCCTCTGGTTTTCTTTTCCTTTTTTCTTTTTTTTTCTTTTTATAACCCGTGTCCCATTTCCATTGCGTTAAATTTTCCAGCTAGATATCGACATGAGCTGTTCAGGCATCTTTAAATTCTTTCTCATAAGTAAACAAGTTCCCTTCTTCACATGACTGTAGAATGCTACCCAGTGTGATATTCCTTATCTTTCTTATCTGTATGTACTATATCTGTGCCCTCCACTTGTTTCAGGGGTCCAGTATTGAGGCCATGATTCTGACCTGTTCCCCTCATTTCTTGGTAAATGTGTGACACGGTTTTGAACCCGGCCGTATCGCTGAGCTTCGAGTGTAACGAGTCACTGTTTTCGGGGAAGTGGCAAAGTCACCTCCAGCGCTGGACCTCGCTCGCCTCCCACTCAGTGTAACTGTCTCATTATCCTCAGCTTGAGTCCAGCTGCATTGGCTTTTTTGGAAATAAACAAGTCTGATTGGACCTGTGCCTGTGCCTCAGAATAGAGGTGACGGATGAGTAGAGTGAAGTATGGCGACGTGGAGCTCTTTTGAGCCCCGTGATTTACGGCATGTTGTTTTGGGGAGGACAGAAGAACCCTGGCTGTAATTGCCCCAGTGATTAGTGCTGTAGCTGCTGATTAACTAATGGGGAGCCTGCCGCGAATTTACAGGGTCTGAGCAGGACGCCATGAGTGGAATTTAATTCAGCCAGAGTTATAAATCTGTCTCATCAGTGGCGGAAGGGGCTAAATCAAAACCAAATTAGCAGAGGAATACAAGAAAAAGGAAGAAAAAAGTGGCAGGGCAGCCATGCAGCGTTGCTGAAAGAGGACCATGTGCCTCTCCGATGTCTCTATCAGATCTGCTGAACACCATCAGTGCTTCAACCTCACCCCCCCCCCCCCCCCCCCCCCCCTATAAAAACTTGAAACGCGAGGCACGGCACCAACAATGTAGGATTTTACAGCACCTCCACTCGTGGACAACCGAGAGAGATCTGCTGCCCTATAATGAGGGCCTGGCCGCGGCACTTCTCTGTTTTTACATCTCTTTCATATCTTTGAGTGCATTTCAGAGCGCTGAGCGCAGAGGAGGGCTTAATGCAGACCAGAGCCAGATAAGAGCCTGTAAGTTGTATTGTAAAGGATAAAGGTTTGGCTGGAGCCCCAAACCCTTCTAAAATAAATGTAGCACGCTGACAGACAGATTCAAAGCTTGGCTGACCCACTTTTGGAAATTTTCAGTGCATATGAAACAGAGGAGGAGGAGATGGGACAGGGCGAACGGAGGGCCTCCTGCTCCGTCTTTCCAGAACCTGATCAAGCTTCATCTGGGATAGTGGAGTGAGCATCGAAGCACACCTATACACACTCACATATACATACATACACATACACACCTATACGCACTCACATATACATACACACACATACGCACCTATACGCACTCACATATACGTACACACACCAGGGTTTCCGCCAGGATTTTTCCTTCCGGTGTCCAGAAAGAATTTATTTAACCGGGCAAATGTGAAACTTACCGGTCAAATTTCAAGTCAACAGTCTTATGTTACAAACGCAAATGTAATGTACACCTAGGTTGACAAAAGAATGACAACGACCTCAAATCAGTTTGACCATTTAATGAACAGTAAGTATTAAGCAAAATGAACAGTAACGATTGAGCAAAACCTCAACATTAGCCGCTAAAATGTAGGCTATTACGAAACATCTGTAACCTGTAACATCTGTAGCGTGTTTAAAAAAAGGCTAGGCCTACATGGCATCAAATGTAGCCTATAGGCTACCAGGTAACATTTTATTTTGTCCTTTTTTCATTGTGGCAAAGTCCTCTGCTGCCGACTTGAAATCAAACGTGTCCAATGTGTCTTTGCAGCTTGCAATGCGCATAAACCGCGTCACACCCTCCTCCTCCAGACGACTTCACAATGCCATCTTAATTTGATTCTGCAGAGAGAAGCCCCTCTCTGCTGGCAGGCATGACATGGCCAGAACACAGGCAATTTTAGCCAGTGTAGCCCAGTTGGGGTACAGCTCACTGAACTCATAAATATGCACTTTGCAAGCTGTTGCAAAAGTTAAACCCCCATCAAAACACAAATGTCCTGTTTAGGGATAGCCTTCGTTATAGCTGTTTTGTATGAGCATTATTACCGGACATTTTGCCTGGCAAGTTTTTAATTTACCGTTTTTTTATAAATTTTACCAGGCAAAAGCCAGTAATTACCAGCTAACGGAAACTCTGACACACACATACACACCTAAACGCACTCACATACACATACATACAGGCTGAGACATACAGTACACACCTACAGGCACACACATGTATTCCTGATAATGTTTGTGTTATCATTCCTGTGTGGAAAAGCCTCTCACCTTGCTTGAGAAAGAGACACTTAACGTACATTCCTGCTGGATTACTGTGTAATTGCTGTGGTTTGCTTCTGAAGACGGAGAGCTTTGAAACACTACTCCCAGCACTGAGACTGGACTCCACCTCACGTCTCTCTTTTAGTCCATTTTGCAGGCTTTTGTGCAGCAGTTGCTGTAATGAAGCATTGCACACCAAACCAGGGAGAAATGGAAGATCCCTGTCTGTATGCAGAAGTAGGAGCTGACATATATGATCTCTGCTCTCTAGCCTGGTCATGTACCTCCATATGTATGCACGCACCAATACGCGTAGGCACGCACACACACACACAAACAAAGGCTAACACAGTCTGCCTCTCACAGCCAAGCAGATGCAATCAGTGAGAGACTGTGTGTGTGTATGTGTGTGTGTGTGTGTGTGAGAGAGAGAGAGAGAGTAAAATTGCCTGGCAAATAGGACAGAGTTGTGAGAGAAAAGAAACATGCCATGTCATTTTTTTTAGCTACAGCAGCTGTTTTCCTCTTTTCTCCTCAAGTGCTCAGGGGAATGCCTTGCCTTTACGAGAGTGCCTCTCCTTTGCATGTGCAGGTAAAGGCCAAAGGTGGCCTGCCAGACTCTCAAAGCTCTCACTCCTCAACAGGAGAGCAGAGGGGTACAGAGATGGTTCTGTTACTGTAGCACATTTGTACCTATTGCTGCAACAATTAGATATTATAAGGGAAACCTCTGATGGGTTTAGCAGAAAGCAACCCTGCTTTCACTTGCATGCTCTTATTATTATCTGCTCTGTTACTGAGAATCCGCTCAAGCATTAAGAGCAGAAGCCTGATCCAGGACCAGAGGGTCTGTTTTCAGCCATATGAAGACAACTTCTATTTGTCATACTGGCTATGTTTGTCTGTGCAACAGAATAGCAATTGTGTTGTGTGTGAGGTACAAAAAGTAGCAAAAAATTCTTGGTGCTTATTATGATTCATCGCCATTACCTTTGACAGTGTGGATCCAGTGTTACTAGTGTGAGATGGCATGTACAAAAATGGCTCCGTTCAATATAACATAAATGCTATCCATGGCACTGGCAAGGTGCTTGTCAATATCAAAAAGTATACAGTCTCAGATAAGTGGCTGCAGCCTTATAGAACACACCTTGGAAAACTGCATCCAGTAGCAGTTCATGTCTTACTGTCGCAGCAAGATAACTTTGATTACTTCCAGTAATATCCAACTGTACAAATGGGTAACGTACAAAATGCAAATTATTTCATTCCTCCTAGGGGCTTCTGTTAAGCAAATTAATAATGTGATGTTAATGTTACATAAAATAATGGTGTTGAATAGTTAGTGGAACCTCATCCAAAGTGTGGCAAAGCTGAGAGACAGGCCCAAAGACACCAAGGCCATCTGTCAAGAAAAGGCATGGTGCACCATGGAGTACCATAAGCAGCGATGTACTTGAGAAAAGACCCCAAGATAAAGACTTACGCTTAGCAAATAAATAAAGAAAATGCTAAATCTGGTTTTCTGTGATGTTATATAACTTTCCCTCTTGGCACCCTAATTCCAGGCTCTGTGGTACTTTGACAGGTCTGTTTGCTGTGATCGGGGAGGCAAAAAGCAGGAGCGCGGAGCTGTAATTATGCCTGTAACGACCCTCATTACCACCCCCTCCGCTCTCTCGTGCTGTGCTTTAATATATCCCACTGTTTTTACAGAGCGCATTCCAGAGGATCCACCTAAGCAGGTACGCAGGTGTGCGGCGAGGATGAAAGGACACCATTACGACATTGGCGCTGCCTAAATATGAGGTGGACGATGTTATGAGCCGGTTCAAGGGGAATGGAAGTTGTCTTTAAATATTATTAAGCCGCTACGCGTTATCTTGCGAAGGTATCAGTAGTGTGATGAAGTGGGTTGGAGAGGGCCCCACGCCAGCAGTTTTGCTGGGTAGTCCGAGGCATGGCTGGCAGAGGGACTGCAGTTTCCACACAGGCAGATCAAAATCTGCTTTTTCATGCCGATAGTCTGTGAACACACATTTCTCCTGCTCGTGTTACTGGCTTTCATTGCAGCCCCTGTCTTATTGTGTATTTTAGCACTTATCTGAAGTTGGATAATATGACGATGGAGATTCTGCAGTTATAAAAGATAGCATTTCTGCCAGCCACTGTGAGGAAATCAACTGTATGTTGCCTATGAAAGGAAAGGAAATTATTGAGAATACAGAGTTGAGTAATATGTTGTATAAAAGCATTACAAGGGGGGTTTCTGCTGGGATTTATGGACGTGGCTATTAAGCTTTTAATGGACTGAGTGTTGGACCAAGAACATTTCCCTCTTCTTGTGTGAGAGTGATAAAATATGGGATATCTCTGTGTTACATCTAGAGTGAGTAGATAAAACAAATATTTAGCTTCCAGTTCTTAGCTGGTATCTACACTTCATTCCAAAACTGAGATATCAACTATGTGTTGCTTTCCTTTACAGTTTTCCTCATCTGATTTTCTCCTGTAATTGCTATTCACGTACAAAGTGTACAGGTATGCATTTCAATCTCATAGGTCTAACTTTCTCAGCCTGTGCCTTGGCAACGACATTGCAATCAGTAAGCAGATGGCCACAGAAGCCGCTGTAAGGGCAGACTTCTCCTTTTGTCTCTGCTGGGATTTAATGGTGTCTTGATAAAGCGCACACTGATGTGGTTGGCTTTGATAGGGCCCTCCGCCTGCCGGCCCGGGTCCTCTGACGTTGCTCGAGCGTTGGAGCTGCGTCGTGTGGAGAGAGGAGCGCAAGGAATGCTGCGGCTGACATGTTTTGAGTAATTAGCCCTGATTGATAAAAGAGGAACGGCAGCCCGAGCAGCCGTCGCCGCGCGCCGTCGCTGCACCTGGAAATCTTGGCCCGACCGCAGCGCATAAATAATTATACATACCGCCACGCCCGAGAAAGAGAGAAGAAAGCAGCCTGTCGCTGTAGCCGCACCCGCCCTGGTGTGCCCCACGCAAACGGCCGGGCAGGGAAGCTGGCACCGGGCACCCGCTGCAGGGCCCAAGCTGGAGATAAGAGTTTGCTGCAGGTAAAAAGTGAAAGCCGAGCCCCACTGCAGTGCCGGGGGGAAAGGAAAGGAAGACGCAGGCATCGTGTTTAGGACACAGAAAATCACTGTCTCAGAGGGCTGCTCCTCTCTACAGACACACCTATCTAGTGCTGCATGTGGATGTGCACCTATAGCTCAAATACAGTAGTCCCTATAAACTTTCCCAGTGTTACACGACCACAGGAGGCTGTAAAAGGACACCAAATCCCAAAATAACCCATACCAGGTCCAGGGTGGCTAATGGTCGGGGGATCAGTCCTTACCCTAGTTTCTGAATGTATAAATGCACCCCTGGGCAAGGTGCTCGTCTGTCACAATCAGAGAGGCAGTGGGCCTGGAGAGGGCCTGATCCCAGAACCGTCTTGTGTGAACAAGCCCACAGAACTGGTGCTAGTTCCTAAAAAGAGCAGAGATGAGTGGGAAAGATACTTATGATGTTTTTGATTACTGTACAGGACATGGTATAGAATAACATATTCCAATGTTTCTAATGCTTCAAGTATTACACTATAACCCCACTATCTCTTCACTGTCTGTTACGGAAATGCAAACTGACCCCACACCTCACTGTCTAGTTCCTTAATTCCGTTATCACGGTTGTCTAATGTAAACTATTCATTAATTTGGGGATACCATCCAAAGAATCAGTCCTTTATAAAAATCTTCAGGGGCATCCAGTCAGAACCTCCAGATGATGAAGAGACCTTTCAACACTTGCCTTATAGAAGGAATGCTCAGTGTGATAAGTCTTTCACATTCGTTAAAGTTGTGCAAAGCTAGTTACACCACTTTTTTTTAATCAACTTCAGGAGACTTTTAATGTTATGAGAAAACTATTCAGAAAAGGAGAAACCACGGACAGTTCAGAGGATGATTTGAGAAGAACAGGACTGCATTGCTGTTCACTGTACATCCATGGTCATAAGTAATTGCCGTTCAGAATATGGTAATATCCAGAATATGGCACGGATCATGTTAACAGCTTATGATACTACAAAAATGCTGGAGTAAAGACAACGGTGGTCTGTAGTGCATTAATAATAGTTTTAAATGGTTTATGTGGATCCAAGTAAGTTAAATTATGTGTGAGAACTTGGCATGTTTTTGATATCGTGACTTTAATAGGCTGGAAGTTGGCAGGTTGGCAGGTTTGCAGGTTGGCAGGGGCTCAGACAAACATTCACCATATTGTAGCTTCACTTTCCTGTCTGCCGGTGAATGGTGAGGAGAAGAAAAGAAAGAAAAACAGTGGGAGTTAGATAACGGATAAGATTCAATCAGTTGTTAATTGAACTCCCAGTTAAACCATGGTAGCGGCTGTTCTGTAGTTTAAAAATGGTGCCTTTTCCAAAATTCATGATCTGTCATTTGTGTGAACTTGCCATTGAAGTTTCCCCATGAAGTCTGATTTTAATCTAAAACCAGAGGGAAAAGAATGCTTGCATCTGCTATCATTTTAAAAATACATTGTAGTGGGACTGAATTACATTGAAAACTAGTGCAGAAATAGTTATATTGCAGCTATATGTACAACGCTAACATGCTTCTCAATGTACATAAAACTGCTTGAAAATTTCCTTTGGGCAAATGGCCCACTCTGCAATAATTGCAAAGGCTAGAGTTTAATGCATGCCACCAGTTACAAAACAAGTTACCAGGTACACAGCATACAGCAGTCTAAGCTATGGGGCTAGACAGTTACTTTTATGCAGTTTGACTATGTTCATGTTCACATAATGTTGAATCCCTCCCTCGACAATAGAAAGCAGTCATACTCGTACTTGGCATCAGCTCATTAAGGTGATATAATGCACCACTCTTGTTGAGTCAGACACTGGAGTGTGTTTTTCAGTTTTTGGAGCACACAAGGCTCTGTGTGATGAAAATGCTCACATCTGAGGCCTGAACCTGACTGTCTTGGTGGGGGACTGAGGGGGGGTTAAGTATTCTCTGTCGATGGTGTGAACTAGTCAGTCAGTTCACACCACAGGGGGTGTCCAGGCCCAGCTTTGCTGTTGCATGACGTGTGGGATTTGGATGGAAACAGAATAGAACATGAAACGCAACATACAAAATGAGCAACCGCAGACTGTGCCTACCCTGATCCTGGCTCTTTTATTTTCCTTGGCAGTGTGGTGTGAATTTTCTCTTTCCTGGGCAGAGATGTCGGCTCACAAAGAAGAAATAGAGAAAGAGAGAGAAAGAGCAGGGGGTAGGAAGAGAGAGAGGCAGGTGGGTAGAGGGAAGGAGCGAGCCAGAGGATAGATATAGAAAGAGTTTGTTTAGAAAGACAGAGAGATAAAAAAAGACTGCAGTGTGAAAGAGCATGAAAAGGGGCTCCAGGGCACAATGGGGACTTTATGTACTCAGGTCATGTCAGGGGATGTTAATCTCCTTTATCCCCCTCCTGGTCTTTAGTTTTTATTTTTTGGTCGTCCGGAAGAGTTGTCCTGCATTGCTGTTACCCTCCCCCTGAGACTCCAGGCTTATGTTATTACCTTATTTATGTATCCTGTTACAAATGAAAGTCATGTTTGGAGGCTGAGGAGCTGGGCTGGTCAGATATTTTCCTCCATTTAGGCTGGCTACATTAAGAAGAGAAAGGTGGCCTTTTGTTGTCTTTGTTGTCTTTCATGTGTTTTCTGTATGTATTGCTTATTGTGCCCTGTTTTGTGAATTTGCTCAGTGTGCATATACGCACTGAACCTCAATTATGCTGACCTCTAGACTGCTTCGAACAATACACTTCTGTCCTGGCGTGATATGTCTGTGTGTGTGTTTGTGTATGTGTGTATGTGTGTGTATGTGTGTGCGTGCGTGTGCATGTGTGTATGCGTGTGTCTGTCCAATACACTTATAAGAATCAATTGTGATTTTTCTGTTTTTCTCTTTCCTGTTAAAGAGTTTGTGACATGGAAAGTGAATCCTGTGTAGTCAACCAATGAATCAAAATATCACTTCTGAATAGGAAGTGATGATAAATTTACTAATGATTAGTTGAAATATTTCGATTTTGTCTTTGTCATTTTCTTTATTGGCATAAACGATAACAGTTACACATGCAGTTTATTCAACAAAGATGTTCACACAACACAGTCCAAAATACTGTTTGAGAAAATACAAAATTGTACATGAGGGTGCTTTAGCAATCAAAACTAGATCCAAGGCCAGCCCTAACAGATCAGTAACAAATTTGAGAATGGTTCATTTCAGCCTTTATATGTCATTTATTTGTCAGGCTAAAGAGGTTATGGTATGATGTGTGAAGTGGTTAGAAAGAGAGTCTCTTCATCGTTTCCACAGGTAAGCCGTAACCACTGATAAAGGCTTGGGGAGTACAAGAATTCCTGGAATGTCTGCCGTTCAGCATAATGTATACAAAGCTTTGTGTGTGTGAATGTGTGTGTGCGTGTGTGTGTGTGTGTGTGTGTGTGTGTGTGTGTGTGTGTGTGTGATAGAAAGAGTGAGAGAGGCAAGAGAAAGCTAATGAAAGGACATGTGTATTCATGTGTCTGACTGTGAGTGTGTGAATTTGCATCTTCTGTGCATGTGTGTTTCAGTCTGTTTGTGTGTGTGTGTGTGTTTGTACAGGTTGTTACAGAGTGACAAGTGAGCAGTGCATCCTTACCGCAGTACGGTACTTCAGCAGAAGCAGGCCATGCACTGTAAAACAGCGCCACCCCCTGGAGGGCTCCTGTATTATACCCACCATACAGTTCAGTTCTGATGATATTCCTTTCACCCTGTACAGAATAGTCTGGAACTTTTATGCAGTAGCTCTTACCCAGAGTTATCAGCATCTCCCGAAACTCATCATACATCTCAGAGACAACTTAGTCCTCTCTTGCATGAGGCGTTAAATTAAAATAAGGATAATAAAAGCGTGGCCAACTACAACAACACAGTTTATATTTGCAAGGACAGAATGTAGAAAGATTGGGAAGAGGAAAATAAACACGTGCACCTCTAGCAGACCCTTAGTTTGGAATGTGGAAACATCCAGGAGAGAGGAAGCCCTTCGGCAGGGTCAGACCGTGCCAGCAACGTTGTTACAACCAGCACTGAGTGTTTGTGTTCACCTATGGCTCTCTCAGAGCCTTGTTCTGTGTGGGTCACTGCCAGTATATCCAGAATTAGTACCTATCAGCAGTATTGTAGTCAGTCCCCCTGATCTCACAACCAGGAGTAAGATACTGTCTTCTACACTCTCTATTACAGTGACATGCTTTCTTTCTCTTTATCTCTTTGTCACCCACTTTCTTCTAGGAATTCTCTGAAATGAACATACTAGTGCATAATGACCCTGTGGCTAGTCCACGCTTAGGTACTAATTGCCACCAGAATTCTGTAGTAGATGGTAGGGTGTATCGTGTGCTACTTAGTATAAGACCCTTTTTGGTATCAAGGTGAAAATACTGTTCTAGGTGGATTAAGTTATCTAAACCTCCTGTTTGGAATCAGTCATTTTCCATTCCCAGCATTGCAGGGAGGAGATAGGATTTGTGTGCTGGAGTAGTGAGGTTGGTTAGAAGGTCCACCATGGCTGACGTGATGATTGTGCCTAAGCTGGCCATTTGTCATTTACCAGGAGGAGATGGTAGCAAGGATTGTAGTGAACTTCTTCTGTATCAGTGAGGTAAATGGAGGGAAATATTTTAACCATATTCAACCTAAGAGTGGTTTTAAAGGTACTCAGGATGTTCCAGTGAACCACTATGTAAAAATGTGCAGAGAAAACTGCCCCAGAATAACCATAGTGGGAAAAGCCCTCCCAACATTTTATAATAACCAGCCAAATGCCTGGCATCCTGTATATTTTCTAGTAGTAATATGTAAATAGACAGATCCAAAAACACAACTGCAACATATTAAGAAAGTATGCAATATAATAACACTAATACTCTTATCTAGTGGGTGAGTCTGACAAACACATTCTCTTGTTGCAGGTAGGAAAGAGATGAGCTTGTGTTAGTACCATAGTAATAACAAACGAGTAGTGTGCTAGTCTGTGTCTTCACACTAAGTCAGCTGCAGTACTTTAATTGTAATTGGCCCAATCTGTCTCTGTCACTGTCTCTCTCTTTCTCCCACCTCTGTGAATCTGAACTGTGGGGACATCTGTAGCCAAGATCAGGCAGCTGGAGCTCATTGAAGTTGAAACAAACACAACACAGTTTGGTGGGGTCTGGTTACCATTGTTTTTCTGTGAAGGGGGATCCTCTGTCTACATGTTTTGATTAAATGATCATTAATCCACATCTGGGCCTCAGCCGAACAGGGATGGGACCTGCTTTATTTCTTAGCTATCACATATTTAAATGTATGTTTTTTGTACTGTGTACAGATATGAAGAAAAGCTCAGTCAGCCATACTGAAACCATTCATTATATATTTAGACACTTTTTTCTTTAATTGCAGTAAATACATGCAGAAGTGTAAGCTTTGAATGACTGTAAACTGATTTGAGGTGTCAGTTTGTTTATCAAAGTCAGTTATTTGCCTGTCGGGCTATTTGTCTGTCCAACCTTTAGCTGCATGTTGGCTGCATGAATGTCTATGAGTGGTGTAGGTCTGTGTGGGTCTGGAATATGAAGCAATGGGCTTCCTTTATAGACTAGATGAAAAGACAGTTGTGGTTTTTGCGGGTCCCCCTGGTTGTGTCATTGTTGGCGCACCCTCGAGGCCGTGACCTTTCTCCGGTCGGCCCACCAGCGTTCTCGAGAGGAACCAGTCACCATGGACACTGATAGATCCGAAAAAACCCACAACAGAAGGAGAGCGGAATGAGCAGAGGAACACCAAAGAGTGATTTAATGTCAGAGAGACCCCCTTCTCTCTCACACACACACGCACACAGACACATGCGCACACACTGTCATCTTTGCACTCGGTAATGTGCTGAACAGATGGACTTGTATGGTTCCTTGTGGTGAAGAGACCAGAACCGAGGCGGAATATGTACTGTATGTTTAATGAAACTTCCCCTCTCCCTCTGTTGTTCTTTTCAGCCCTGGGACAGATCATGCTCTACGTGGACGGGATGAATGGGGTCATAGGTCACAACGAAACCATCCAATGGCTTTACACGCTGATCGGATCCAAGGTACCGTCACGTTGTGTCCCGTTATTTATTGGCTTTAGCAGACTTGCTGTGGTTACATTTTACACATCCATATATATTGTCTAACGTATTTATACAGCTGGGGCCCCTCTGGAACAGCCTAGGTGAAGCTCAGGATTACAGGAGCATGAACCCAGGACGCTCTGTTGACAGGTTCAATGTTCCCAGTACATCTCTACCCTACATCAGAAATATTTCATCACTTTACTGTCAGAGCAGAGACAAAGTCAGCACATTCATGCCTTTCCCTGGGTGTACAGTAGCTCCACTATATACACGCATGCTCACCTGCTGCACTGCAAATCTGCTCTGACTTATTCCTTCCTGCACAGCTGCTCTGGCCCACAGTCTGGTATAGCGGTGGGGGAACTAAATTTGAGACCAGAAGGTTGCAGGTCTGACGCCTTTGTGGTGCACTGCTGTTGTACCTTCAACCAGGTTCCTAAAGCCAAAGTGCCTCAGTAAACGTTCAGCTGTGTAAATGGATAGTGTACAAAATGTAAACTGATGTAAATGTGAAGTATATGAAAGGCTGTGGATAAGGGTTTCATCTAATTGAGTAGAAATAAAATTGCTGAAATGTCCCATAGAGTAAATCTTTACATCATCCCATTAGAGAGCCCAAAATGTACTTCCTGAGAAGTGTCAAATGGCATATGTGTGACATTTTTTATGTCATTCCATTTGTAGTTTGACTTTAATGATAGGATGGAGGAGAGGCAGTGTGTAAAAAGAGGGGAGAAAGGGGAGATCAGGATGCAAGAGATGAGAGCTTTATCGGATTTATTCTGGAGTCAGTTCTGGAAAGCCAATCAGTATGTCTCTGAGTTTCAGGCAGTTTTCAGTCCCATTTACTAGTGTAGGACTCCTGCCTCTCCTTAGCTGGGAATCACCAAAGACCCTTAAACAGGAGACTGTCAGCTTTGTTGTCCCTCTATTCTCCATACTTCTAAATCTAAGAGGTTCTGGTTGGTAATAAGGGGGTCCAGTGTCTTTCACGTGAGTGTGCTCCCTGTGAATGCCATGCTACTTCATTAATATTCATGGCCAGACAGCAGATCAAAACACTTGCAGCCTTAGCAATGGCAGAGATAATTTTCAAGGTTAACCTTAAAGGTCTTTTCAGTGAAAACAATATCTGTGGGAAGACTATTTGGTTTGCTAAAGCCACCCATTGAAACAATGCTGTTTGTCATTTGTAATACATCACCCCCTAGAGGGTGAAAGAGGTATTTCAGGCCCCTCTGCTTAAGCCTTGGGTTTTTTGGCAAAACCACCCAAGTACTCCTTGCTCACAGTGTGGACCATGTGATCACAAAGGTCATTGGGTTTGGACTCAGGTTGGGTTGGTCTAAATGGGCAATATCCAGTGTGAAGCAGGAATACCAAGAGGGACAAAACTCACAGGCTGTTTGTAAACATGGTAATATTTTTATGCTTTCGTGTGTAAACAGACATCAGTCCTGCCAATTTAAAGCAGATGTTCTCAATAGGTACTGTGCTTTACGATAATTATGGTGTTGATCTCACGGTTTTCATGGAGAGGGTGCTTAAGGCATTGGGGCCTCAGGTCATACCTGTTAAATAAAAGCAAAATGTTAAGTAATAAGATAAGAGGCATGGAAGCTATTCCAGCTTGAACCATGATCTAATTCCTTGTAGAGTAATATCTGCTTTTCTTTTGTGGCATTATGATCAGCCAGCTTCCTATTCAGGGGCTGTGCACTATTTTTACTTTTCTGAAAATTTCACACCACACAAATTAGGATAGACTGATACCCTGTTAGCTGTCCTGGCTCAAACCCTGCTCCCCAATGGCCAGGTGACGTTGTTATCCTGTCGGTCTCCTCTCCCCACCCTCCCCCAGTCCTTGAGGCAAGAGTCGTTCAGTACATTTCCTACTCAGACCGATTCCTCTCATCTCCGCTCTCACTTCCTGTTTCCCCCCTCTCCCTAAACGTCCACATGTGTGACATGCGGGGATGGTTTTGATCAGAGTGGAGCCGGCAATCCCTATATTAGACACAGACTAACTCGCTCTCTCTCTTTCCCTATTTCTCTTTTTCTCTCTCTCACTCACTTTCTTTCTTTCTCCGTCTCTCCTTCTCAGTTTTCTCCACAGTGCAGCTACACCTCCGTTTAACACTTTGTTCTTCAGTGTGATATATTTAATTTGATTCTAAAAAAAAACTCAATCACAACATTAATAAATAACATGCCATTTCAGAACTGAAATGGCATGTAGTAAATAGAAATTACAATGCATCAATGGGAAATGAGCACACAAATAAATGCCATCGGGGCTCTGTTCTGCATTAGCCCTGAAGTTATATATGGTATGTATAGTATAAAAAGTGCCTTCCTGCCTGACTGCCCCTCCAGTCTGAGACACCAGGATCTGTTACACTCATGCAGTAGGGAATGTGTTTCAGCCACCCACCCACCCCCCCATCTCCCTGCAATTCACAAGCAAAGCCACTGTTTAAAATTGGTTTCCTTTCTTTCCTCCTTCCTTGATTGTTTTGTATATCTTCTGGGTAATGTGCATGAAGCACGCGCATATGATCTTTGATAATGGGGAGGGGTGGTGGTTGCTGTAGTGTTCAAAAGTGGCTGTACTGTAGTGGTGTACAAATTAAAAACGTGTCATTCTTTGAAGAAGAGGCCACAGCTCTCAGAGTGGTGTTTTAGCAGTGAATAAAGAAATGATGATGGCTGAGTCTCTGCTTTAATAGAGGTCAACTTGATACTTTTACATGAAAAATGAAAAATAAGACTGCTTACAGAATGATTAACCATGTAAATATCATTCTCCCTGAGATAAACAGTCTGAAATCTTGGTGGTGGTGCCTGTGAAGTAAACTAAACCCACACATGAATGCCTCTCACAAAAAATGCCCACTTCCTGTTTGATGAGCAGTGATTTGCACTGTCCCACGTCCTCGCTGGAGGTAATTAAAAGTGTATGTGCTGCATATACACCCAACTGCCCCCATTTCTCACAGTGACTGAACCCAAGCACTAGTAACTGATAGAGAGGCTTGGCCAGATTGTGTCCTCTCTTTTGGATCAGCTTGGTGAGTGACTGTGCAGTCGAGCAGACCGGGGTTACTTTCAGCCTGTGCTGCAAGGCACAGAACTTTACTCTGTCACACTGATTTGCACCAAATGGAACACATTTCCTCCCAAATATCCTCACAATGTGTGTGCTGGCAATGCATCTGTATGTTTGAGTGTGTGTATGTGTGTGTATGTGTGTGTGCGTGTGCTTGTAAGAGATACCTCTTCAGAAAATGTTTCTTTTATCATCCAAGTAGAAATTATGTTTACAGAACAGTTTTCATGACACAAATCCAGCCCTAAGAGATCACATTTATTATGACCTGCTATGGCCCTATGCTCCTATGTACCCTAGAGGCTAGATGTGTTGCCACATGGTCTTTGAGATCCAGGCAGAAGGGAAATGCACAGGCAGTTCTTAAACAGCTCAAACAGGAAGCTGCCTAGGAGGGCCAAGACTGCAGGCAAGGAAGTACCCACAGAGTACAACCCAACCTTCAGGAATGCAGGGTTTTCATCTGTGTCTGTACTACTCTGTGTGGAGTTTGCAACACAAATGTTCACTTCAGGGTTCAAAACAATAATGTTGAATGAAGTATTGATCATTATTCTGTGTAGGTTTCTATGTGTGTCAGCACATTTATATATTTCAGATCCTTTCTTGGAAGTGTCCTTGGAAGAAGAGAGGCACACAGAAGTGGTCTGCAATAATGAACAGAAATAAGACCCCAGTATACAGCAAAGATAGACTCATTTTGTTCCTTCTTTCCCATGTGTCACAGATGCCCATTATCAGAGCCTTCCAAGGCCCGGGAAGCAGGAAATATATATTTTAGGAAGATACTGTGGGTAGTCTGACAGTTCCTGGAGATATTGCGAGGCACAGTGGATATATAATATCAAAAAATAACTTGCCCTTTCACTTTACTCACTGACGGCTGGAATGGAATGGCGCTCCTGATGTGGAATCAGTAATAAACACTACGAAGACAGGAATGTTGTGATCCATCACTGAGCCGAAGAAGCACCGATTGACCCTGTCCCCCGCCCCTGTCCCCCACCCCAACTTTTCCTTGGCACAGTTCCGTCTAGTGGTGAAGACGGCCCTGAAGCTGCTGCTGGTGTTTGTGGAGTACACGGAACCCAACGCTGCCCTGCTGATTGAGGCAGTCAGTGCAGTCGACATCAAGAGAAGTAAGAGACGCTCTTTGAATACTCACCATGCTTCCAGGTCTGTCCATCCTACACTGATCATTGTAGAACTCACGCACAGCTCTACCCAACCTCCACAATGCACAGGAGAACGTTCCATTTCGTTTAGGGTGAAGTCTGTTTCCCTTTCTCTCTGTGTCAGAGAAGGACTGTGTCTTTGTTACTGCCAGTGTGCTGTGTGGCCAGAAAGCAAGTCAGATTTGCTCGTTTTTAGTTCCTTTTGAACCTTTGCTACATTTAGACATCTTGGCATTGAGGACCAAAGTAGGGTTATATACACATAGCGTTCCTGCAGCCTGGGTATGGAATTGGACCACAGTTCAAGGGATTGTAGATCACGTACAGTTGGACTCCTGTTTCAGAGGAGCTGGAGGCATTTCAGGTTTTTCTGCATTGCCCCTTTGCAATGTGTGTGTGAGTACAGCTTATTGAAAAAGACTGTAACTCTCTCCCATGAAGAGATTGAGTTACCCGTGGGTCTAAAAGCTTTACATTGTGTTCTCTCCAGAGGGAGAAAGAGCTGTTCTTCCTCTGTTCTCTCTCGGTTCTGTCTGAGTCCTAATATTGCATAAGGAGAGACAATACGATAGCTCTCAGAGGCAGAGGCAGAAGCGGCCCTGACCCTGTCCACAGACTGTGCTCTGCTAGTATATATCTTCCACCTCTGTGCTGGGTTCTGCTTCTCCTGTATTGCATTTATACCTCATTTCCACTAGCGTGTTGCACTGTGGCGTTCGGATGAAGTCTTAGTTGACATTTGCCTCCACTATCAGTTGGCCCCTGTTGACGGGGAACCAGCCGTGAAAGTACTGGCTGTAACCTATTTCTGTTGCTATTGCTGTGCTATTTCACTGGCTAATAAAGTCACAAGCTGTGAATTCAAGTCATTTAAAATTTATTAACTATTATAAAGAAATATAGCTATACAAAAGAAAACGCACCCTGCTTTCACATCCAAATTATAGACACAACTCTATGCTTCAATGTGTATCAATGCAAGTTGAAGAAATGGAGCCCTCTTTGTCACCTCTCCATAGCAGGTAGTGCCTACTGCTGGATGCAAGACAAAGTAGATATGGAGTGCAATTTTTCCCATTTCACATTACATTACATTACATCATTTAGCAGACGCTCTTACCCAGAGCAACTTCCAAATAAGTGCATCACTATGCTAAGGGTAGTTCCCCATGCAACCGTATTGACAGGCCCTGCAAGGGGGCTCAGAGATTTACACCAGAGAGAACGTGGATGGGGTTTGGGCACTAATTGACTGATCAGTTCATTGATTGATTCATTGATTGATGTGCAGACTGTAAGCTGTGGTCGAATGCCATGGAAATTCTGGATGAGAAGGACGGAGTCGACACAGAGCTGCTGGTGTACGCTATGACCCTCATCAACAAGGTCAGTGACATTTTCTTTTGACATTTAGGGGCTGCTCATGTGTAATTTATGAGCTGTTCATGTGTAATTCCTTCCACTTAAGCTTGAATTGAGCTGAGTCGCAAAGTGCTGTTCTTTGATTTAGCTCTGTTTGATAGGATTTCCACTCCCCATGAATGAGAAAAATGGAAGTGAACATTACTTGGCATGGAACGAGCATCCACATTCTATTCTGTCAGAGCATTTCTATAGAATGCTTTTGACATAAGGAGTGGCTCCTCTCAGAAGACAATGTAACAGAACATTTAGGACATCTTACATACACTTTTTTTCACTGCAACTGGAGAAACCAGCCATAGAAATTGCAATGCCCCTTATTACTAATGACCCCTAATTACTTACTACGTGAGCAGCTCATGCTACCACTAGATGGTGAAAGGGCCAGCAGATGTGGTCAGCTTCTGTTTTTTATCCTGGTCAGACTCTAGCTGGCCTGCCAGACCAGGACTCCTTCTATGATGTGGTGGATTGTCTGGAGGAGCAGGGCATCGAGGCCATTGCCAAGAGACATTTGAACAGGAAGGGGACTGACCTGGACCTGGTGGAGCAGTTTAACATCTATGAGGTTAGTGTGCTCTGCATCTTCCCATGATACACTGCATAATAATAGCCTTATATAACCCTCTACTTACTAGTTCTTTCCAGCCACCAGTTTTAATTCTATCCATCCACCGTACTATAGCTTTTACAAGCAGTGTGTATGGGTGGCTGACCTTTGATGCAACCTGAAATCATAGATTGATTGCTGTCCAGCTTACGTAATGCAAAAGGATTGAATTCCTCTCCAAGGCTTTGAGGCAAGCATTCAAAAAGGTGAAATGGTCCTTTCACCTTGACTCCTGATTTCTTAGAAGCTTCTCAAAATATGATTACAATGTAAAGAAGGACAGTGCTACTGGAATTTTGTCCACGTGTCACCCTTTCACATCCAGTTGCACCAAAATTTTTACCTCCCAGATGACGCTGAGACATGAGGACGGTGACGGTGACAGCCAGCCGCCCCCAGCCGGGCGCAAGGACCGGCGGCGCTCCAGCCTTGGGGGCAGCAGCGAGAAACGGGGCCTGGAGAGGAGGCGCAGCAGAAGGCACTCCCTCCAGAGTGCCAGGGGCACCACCTCCGCCCCAGCGTCCCCCAGCAGCCCGCACTGCCAGGGGCCCTCCGGAAACTTCCTGCCTTTCGCTGGACAGAGGATCGAGGACGTGAGCGAGAGGTGAGAGAGAGAGAGGGAGCAAGGAGTAGGAGGAGAGAGAGAGAGAGAAAAGGAACAATGGAGTCAGAGGAGGGAGAGGGGGAGGAAGCATGTGAGGAAGAGGAGGAAGAAAGAGAGAGGGAGCGATGGAGTCGGAGGACAGAGAGAGGGATGGAAGGTGAGAGGAAGAGGAGGAAGAGAAAGAGAGGGAGCGATGGAGTCGGAGGACAGAGAGAGGGATGGAAGGTGAGAGGAAGAGGAGGAAGAGAGAGAGAGGGAGGGGGTGTGGAAGAGGAGGTGGGTGGGAGGAAGAAGAGGGGAAGGGAGAAAGGAAAGAAGTGTGGAAGAGTGTGGAAGACGTGGGGGGCATGGAGATGGGGGGGGAGAATGGATATTATATCAGAATGTAAAAAGGAACTGTACCGCCACTGGTTGGTTGTTACAGGCTGCTTTTGAAGCAGACATTGGCTCTGCCACCCTCATGTTATTCCTGCAGTGCTCTAGCTTGTTTGGATCTGAAATGCCACAGATGCTTTTCACAGTATTTGTTCAACCTATTCGAAGCAGTGAATTCAAGATTTTTGCTCTCAACTTCACTGTCATCATCACTGGACTTTAGTAAAAGCTTTTACCACGCTTATATTTCATTTTTGCTATGATTTACCATTAATATAAATGACAAATCGGTAAAGGGTTAAATATCCAGGATTTGTGTTTTGGGAACACTGTCCACCTGGAACTCAACCACAAATGCACCCCACGTCCACCCCAGCAAGCATTCACAGACTCACAAGATGGAGTTCAAATTACGACGTTCAGCAGAGGTCAGAACTGAATGGATGTCCTCGATAAACAGTGAGCCAATGAAACAAGGCAGTGTAAGGGTGTTTATTTCCTGGTGGCTCACAGCTCCCATCACTTCCTGGTGTTCACTGCTCCTCTCCTGCCTTCTCCTCCCTCTCTCTGAACACACTGTGGCCCCCTCCCCCTCCATTTCAGTCTGCGGGGGTTCTCAGGGTCCCAGGGAGACGAGACTTCGGAGGGGGAGAGTGTGTGTGAGGCCAGTTTTGCACCTTGGCCCATGTAAGTACCATGCAGGGCTGGTTTATCCCTGCTGGAACTGGCATGGCTTTGCGTGGAGCTCTGTTAATATTTCCCATCTGTGCGCGTGCGCAAGTGTGTCTGTGCGCATGTTTGTGTGTGTGTGTGTGTGTGTGTGTGTGTATAATTCTTTCATTCATTTGAGAAGAAACCTCTTATTGAAAAGCTTGAGCTCATTTGTTGTGTTTTATTTGAAAACATTAAATTATTAAATTTAAGTGAAAATCTTAAATAAAAAGCATTTAAACCTTTACTTTTAAATGAAAGCAAAGTATGTTTAAATGCATGGTTTTAATATATGGTATATATTGACAACATAGCAGTTTCAGATATGCTCCGAAAGTTTAATGCACAGTTGGAATTAATGTTTTGGTAAATATGTATCCAATAATGTGCAATACACTATGCATACATTTAAATATGTGTAACTGGCTGGTAGACTTGAGAAATAAAAATAACTGACCACATTCCAACTTCAAACTAAAATACCTGCATGTATTTATCACTGATAGAATCATCTACAAATTAATGTGTATGCTCACACTCCCTCCACATTTTCTTAAACACATACACACAGAGATACTCACACATTAGGTCCTAAGCAGAATATGCATTATTCAGAACATACTGTTTTTTTCTGCACAGGAAACTTTGCTATTGCCAGTTCTGTGATATTTCACATGCTGAAAGATGAGTCTGTTATAACCGGAGAAGCTGTGAAGAGCAGAGAACTTGAGAATATCGTAGAGCAGGAGAAGTGACAGTTTGATTAATCTCTCTCAGCCAGTTGCCAGTTAGCTCCTGGAGTGGTGGCTGTGTCACAGAAAGACTCACAGGAAGTGGTGTGAAAGCAGCCAGATATGAGTGACACACTGTTGGACATGTTTGCCTGTGAATGTGTGTGTGTGTGTCCTGCGTGTGGTGCAAAAATCATTTGCTAACTTTTGACAGCAAAGATGTACCAATTTTAAATACTGCACATTCTGTACCTTATCCACATTTTTAAAAGAAAGCTCATTTCCGTAAACATGTCTGTTGCTGTCTGTGGAGAGGCAGTGAGTGAGAGTGTGTCTCTATGTGTGTGGGCACAGAGAGAAGGAGAGGATTAGGTGAGGGACTGCTAGTGTATTTTTTGGGGGCTCAAGTGTAACATGGTGACTACAACTTAAGTCAGAGTCAGATTTAGAGCAGACTTTGAAGGTTGACTTTCATTTGTTCTGCAGAAGTATGTCCATAAGCACAACGGCCCTGTAGGAAATATTTCACTGTGATGCAGGAGGAAAAGTGAACCTCGCAGGCATCCATCCCCTGTCTTTACTACTTTACATCAGTCAAGAGCCATAACGACCACACATGGGTGCCTTTATCTTACCCCTCTTCATGACCACGTTCAAGAATCTTGACATGTCAAGAAAGTTGACATTTTCCATGGTATTTGTACTTTATTACTTATTTTCTGGTGTATTTCCATGGAAGATAATTTTTTGTCCCTATTTTGTCAGATCTTTTTTATCATAGTTTTGCACAAATTGGCCAAACATGTTTGAAGAACTTATTATTCACATCCTTTATATTTATGCACGCTGTGAAAATGTACCTCTAAGCCTTGATAAGATGGTAATTTCATTCCACTATTATACAATTACTTGAGGCAGAGTGGTAAGCCAGTGAATCATATCTCGCTCACAATTTTCCCACTTGTGGAATGGCAGGTTAAGAATGTGAGATGGCCCTCTGGTTATTTTTGCTTCTGACCGAGCGCAGCTCCTTAGGTAAGACAGAGTTGCACAGCAAAGGAAACTACATGCGGGTATCTCAGTGAATGGAATCTGGGTTCTATGCAGTTTAATAAAACCCGACTCGCTGACCTGCCTCACACAAGTTTTATATCTAAGTGTTAAATCATAGAGTCTCTGAACCTCAACTCAAGCTATTCCGCTCAGGCCTCACAGACACAGTGTCATTCAGGTGCTGTTTTTCTCATCCAGTCTGAGAGGTATTTTGTCACTGTCAGCTTGCTGTGTATTTCTTTGTTGCAGTTTTTTTTATAATCTTCTTTAATTTATAAGGCACCTGCAGTGACCACCTGGTAGTATCCAAGGAAATTGGCTGAAAGCACAAAGTATTTGTAAATCAGCTTTGTAAGAGCCATTTATTTGCTGTGTTTAGTACATCCAGCTAAACACATTGCCTGTGGTTTCATTTTCAAACAGTTGGAAAAAGAGGTTTTTTGAAAACTTCTTTTCCAGAAATCCTCACATTTATTCCAAGGTTCAATTAGATATACATGGTAAGGTATTTCATTGCTGTTCAAATGCTGTAAATATTTAAATAATTGTGCTTTGTGGTAATTACTTGAAAAGTCAAATCGTGGCTGGAATTAAAACCAAATGCTGTTATAAATGTAAAACTTGTGTTTGTTTGTAATTAGCATTTGATAGAGACAGTTTTTGCCTGGAGTTTGACATTTTTGATCATCTGGTCTTTAATCAGGGTAGTGTTTTTTTTGCTTTTGGAACTGACTTCTTTTCAGCATGCGTTTTTTCCCTGCCGACATTAGCATGTGTGCTGTGCTAAACATATTGTTAGCATGGCCATAGCACACTGTATTGCTGCTATCACTGAGATGGCTCTCAGCAGCTGGGAATGTGTTCATCCATGATGGTCTGTATTATGGCCTGCGTGTCTGGTGATGGATATGAATTGCCATTTAACAAATGGACTTGTGTAATGCTAAACCATTATGCCAATAGATCTTTGCAAACAGAGTGGGGAACACACCCCAGCTACCGGCAGTGTGCTCTATAGCACCTCTTTCTTATGGCAATGCAAGTATTATGTGCTGTAGAATCTTTTAAATAACTGCCGGGATCACATTGAAGACGTCAGCTTCTATTAGAGCACACTGCCACTTGGCCTTTGGCCAGATCTAAAAATGGGAAGGGTAGTTTTTGAGATGCTCTCTTCCTCCCAGAGTTAGGAGAATATCTTCTTTCCCACCAGAAGGGGTGCTCTGGCTCACTTAAATAATATGCTGACAGCATGACAGGGATTTTATCTTCTTCTGTGGGAGTTGTACATATATATATATATATATATATAAATCCTCTGTCCCAGTACATGTTTATCTCCATGGATCCGCCTATTTGTTGAGCTATTAATTCACCGGGCAGTCACTGAGCAGTTGTGGGTAGAGGCTGGAGACAAATGGGACTATTTATCCACACACAGCTCCACCTCTGCAGTGACCTCTTACATATATTTACGTAACATCCATCGTCCATGTGTCGAAATGTAGAAAAGGAGGCAGGATTTGGTAATAAAACAATGATGGTGAACGGCTGCACACCGCGACCCATTGCCCGTGCAGCACCCTGGCTCAGTTCTGTTGCGCCGCAGTCTCAAACTCCCACATTAATGATGTTTTGTTCTCTAATCAGTCGCATCTGTGAACTCTGCCGTCCCATAGCACCATAACGTGTGAAATGAGGAACGCGATTAGCAGCGCGCAATGCGGCCTGCGCGGACCGCGGACCGCGTGCTACAGGAAATGAGAGCCCCGCTGGAAGATGAGTGTTTTTCACATGGGTAATGAAAGCCAGCCAGCCAGACGAGCAGGGTCCTGACAGGACCAAGGCTGCTGAAGCGCGCACACTGATGTAAGCTGGAAACTCTGCGAAAGACTTCAATTTCAGGTGATCGGTTCTGAAGTTCGAGACAAGACCACACATTTCAATCAACTGAGTCGCTTGTTTAGTAATGTACCGCTGGTTATTTTCTGTGCTCGGGAAGATTGATGAGATTGTATTTCATCTTCACTGAAACCACTTTCAGTTTGTTGATGTAGTGACTTTGCGCTGAGAGTAAAATGTTCCCAGGTCTGAAGATGATGTACAGATATGTTTTAGGAGCTGGGAGCCTAGAATAAAGACAGCTGTTTTTGGCAGCCCAGAGATATGGTGCATGGTTTGGATGAGTCAATACATGCATTCTGTGTTTTTTTTTTTTTTCACAAATGCTCATAAAGGTAATGTTGAATATATCTGTACTACTTAGAATTATTACCTTGGTTCAGTTTAACTGTAGTGCATTTCATCCTTTATGTTACATTTTAGGTTTTTTCTCAATGTTTCCACAAACTGTTATGATAAGCAATTACCAAACAAAGCAATTACCAAATTACCAAGCAAACAGAGGCACTGAAAAATTCAGAGTATTGAACTGAATCTGGTCGTACATGCTTCAAGCGGTCTGATACGTTCAAATCAATCTGCTTGCAGGCAGTGGTCAGATGCTTATTCAGTAAGTCCCAGTCAACCCTTTCAAATAAATATGCTTACTCTGTTTCCCCATCCCAGTATGTGTGCGGTTTTTGTTTACCATACTATGTGGTTTTAGTGTTGGTAGGGATTCAGAACACACATACTGAAACAGGCACATTAACACAAATAAACTGTCTGTCATAAAACTGCATGCAGAAAACAAACAAAGCAAAACAGGCATGACAAGTAAAATATGTATATACAACAACAACTGTATACTAAAAATAAGTTAATAGGCAGACACCCTTATGTACAATGACTACTTCTGTTTTATTTAAGACTGTACAGCAACAGCATTCCCACAATATAAGATGTTTAAAGCAAGTATTCACTTTCTATATGGGCCATTTTTCAAATTTGGTTGTATTTTTCAATGTGGTAGTATGAAAAGAGTAGAATATAGTCATATATCAAATCAGTGTGGGGTAGTTTTACACTCGCACCCAGAAATCTGTTTTGTGGATCGCCTCAGTCTTGATTTGTTCTGACTCCAAAACTCCAGACTTGCTGTTTGTGGCAATAGGCAGTGAGGAAGGAGTGAAGTTTAAAGTCAGAAGTTTAAAGTTAGAACCACTCGTGCTGATACAAAAGCCTGAAGAATCCAGCCAGATCTACCTTTAATATCTCTTCCAGTGGAAGTTTCTTTTTATGATTTTGGCCATCAGTGCTGGGGGAATTAATGATGGATTAGGTTCAAGAGGAGAGGGGAGGGAAGTGTCTTCTTACTTTTATTCAAAATACTTTTATTAACCCCCGAGCGTTAGTTGTATAAATTGCACACTTACCGTCCCCCCACACAATGAATGCACTCATTGAAACCATTTAGGGGGAAAAGAGATTTGTGGAGGATCCTTTCATCAGCCGAAAAACAAAAACCAAATGTGTTTTTGTTTCATCCTAATTTATTGGGCCAGTTATTGGATTTGTAATGAGATGTCTCTTGGAAAATGACTCCCATGATGCTCAAGATTTTTGGCTCTTGTCAGATCTGGAAAAGTGTTTCCAAAATTGTTTTGTTCTGGTCTGGGATGTGGATTTAGCTTTGTGGAAGGAGTGGCACAGAACTCCTGGAGATTCTCAGGGGAAGGAGACTGTTGTAAACAGCTACATGTAGCTTGTCGTTTTGAGGGTTCTGTGCGTTGAATGGAAGCTCAATAAATGGGTCACCACAATCAAGACTATTGAGGTCAGCTTTGGAAGGTGGCACAGTGATCTTACATAATGAGCAGATACATGAACTGCATGCATTTGGCGAATGAATGAGCCTTTTGTAATGAATGAGTGAATGGATAAAGAGTTAGCATAATGAACCTGGTAGTTCCATAGTTCTTGCCTTTTAAAAATGCTCTGTGTTGTTAGAGGTCTGGCACATTTAATGTGCACCACAGTGGTTTTCACACTCAGCACATCACAGTGGGCAGAAAACTAGCAGAACTAGCTGAGATTCAGCCCAGTTTTGGGCTGGATTTGTTTGTTTATTTGGAGTAGTGAGTACACTTCATCTCTAATTAAAGTGCGAGACATCTGCATAGAACAAACAGGGTGGTAATACCGTATTTCATCAGTTATAATTTAGGGCCCCTTAGATAAAACTGAGGAGGTTGCTGCTGTGACTGTGTAGAACAAGTGAGAGTGTCCAGAAGCAAACTGAATATCCACACCTTCCGGTGAAATGCTGTAAATTTTCTTTAAAAATTTGTGCTTTGCATAAGCACATGTGAAAACAGCTTGGCTCAGACTTGCTTCTTTCAAAATTTATAAGCATGCCAATTTTATTAAAGATCACCCATCAGCAGCTGGTTACTTTTAAGCATAATTGTGTCTAATGTGGTAGCGCTGCCTTTGTGCACTTCACTTTAAATCATTTTAAGTATCATGAATAGATTGGTTTACACAAAATAATTTCAAAAATGCTTCCAGCAAAGAGATCAGAGATGGGTTTTTCAAAATTGTTTTTTTTTTGTTTGTTTTAAAATTATTTCAAGTGGAGTGCACAAAGGCAGAGCTACTACATTAGCTGCAATTAAATAAAAAGGAAACATATGATAATGGGACAGCCTTATGGAAACTGGACTGTTTATCCTGCAAAATGATCAAAAACAGGTTCAGGATACTTGTGAAATAAAGGTAAGCTTTCTGCCATACCACAGGTATTTTGCACCAAAATACTCACCACGTATCACCCGAGGTGCAGAGAATGGGCTGTATAAATATGCTCATATTTAAAGAGCAAAACTGGACATTTTGGACATTGCAGAGCCCCCTATTCTGCAATAAGTACCTTCAGTGATGACACACACACACACAGCAGCCATACATTTGTATCTTTTTCAGGACATGACATGAAGACAAAAAGACCAAATATTAACTTCTTTGCAGAGATTATTCACGACATTCATGTGACTTCACCTTCATATGCCATTTCTTCGATATCATTCATACTATTTTCGATTAACTCTTATGTAACCTTGAACTTCAAGTTTAAACAACTTGAAACTCAGGTTGCATTGAAACAGCTTCTTTTGCAAAGGGATGTGTCTGTCTGTTGTCAATACCAGATCTTGTGTCAGTGTGATGCCTTTGTCTGTGTTGACTTTCCCTCTGTATTTTCATCTTGTCTGTGCAATTTCTCTTGTCCTCTCTCTCTTCCTTCCCATCCACCTCTTTCCTCTGTCCCTCCCTCCTTCCTTCCCTCGGTCCCTCCCCTTTCGCCACAGAGAGGAGGAATATGAGGAGGAGGAGGAGGAGGAGGAATATGAGGAGGAGGAGGAGCCAATCACTGACACCAGTACTAAAGAGGAGGACTCCTCTAGACAGGGCACACCAAGGTATTTTAGGAAGACGTTTCTTTTAGGTGTTCCCAGTCCTCTCTCCTATCTCACACCAGCTGATAGCCCCCACCTCTTCCCTCACCTTTGCAACCCTCTGTGATCACCTTATGTGATTTAGATTCTAGAGCATAGTTTGCTACTTGCTAAAACCGTCCAGAGGCTTATAGTAACACTTTATTGTGAGGTTTGCCAAAATTCACTTGTACAAATTTTGATAACCTTGTGTGCATAAGGAAACATTTATAATTACCGACTATGTATTCATAAAGACAGTGGTTGAGCATGAATTTTTATGTTTTTTAAAGCAAAGGACTGTAACTGTTTTACTAATTAATTATAAGCCATCCATAAAGCCTGCATAAATCATTAATTTGTTCATTAACATATCATAATTAAACTGTGTTATCAAAGTGTCATGATAGAAGTGGATGGATAGTGTTAGATGTATTATTTGTGTAGCATCAGTTTTTTTTTTGTTCTCTAGAAATAGTACAGAATAATACAGAATAGTACAAAATACAAAATAGTATAGAAATTTCACATGGTTAAATGTGTCATGTAAAATTTGCTGATCCGTTTGAGGAGTAGCAAAATGCCTACCTTAGAAATGACCCATTTGTTCACTGTACACACAATGGAACAAATTTGGGTTCACTTCCATGCTCTTTGACAGCAGCGATGTTTCATTTATGTATCATATATGTAAGAAAATAACAGCATGTTCACCAGCCCATGGAGCGTTTAGTCTGATTAGCGTGAATGTCTATGGCAGCCATATTCACATGTATCCCATGAGCCACCTCAATTCCTCTCACAGCATATTACTGGGTCCTGACACACAGTTTAAATGAACAAGTGAAAACAAAGTCAGGTTTCCTCCCATGCCTGACTGGTTCTCCATATCCTTTGGCTATTTGATGCCAACTGAAGTGCCTGAGTAGCAATACAGTAGAGGAACAGAATATTGTGGTAATAAACATAATAGAAATACATCATTGTCTCTATGGCATTGTCTTTGGGCACACAGATGCAACAAACTACTTGGTTTTAAATTTGGACTTTTTAGGTTTTTTGGTGCAAACATATCATCTCAGTATGTTGTACTGACCACAGCAGTAGAACAAATTTGAATGTCTGCGTTTCTCTATGTCCTCAGTTCAGCTTCTGCTCTGTCCTCTGGAGTCATCCTCAATGGCCTGACCATGTCCTTTCTCTTTGTCTACATCTATTCATTGTCCCCTTTCTTATTTCTTTCCCTCCTTCTTTCCCTTTGTCTCTCCTTCCTTCCGTCCTGCCCACTGCCCACTAATACCTTCATTTCAGTGGGGCAGTGCACATGGCCCCGTCAGTAGACGTAGAGAAGGCTGGCGGCTTGTGCCTGCCCTGTAAATGCGTTGTAAATGTCATCCCAAATGCCACTGTTACAGAGAAAGAGGAGGAGAACGGGCAGGTTGACCCTTCTCCCCAGTCGTCCATGTGCACCCTTTCTCCTGAATCTGCCCTGCGCCCTGCCTCCCCCCAGCCCTCTGTCCTGGCTTCCCTGCTCGCTCATCGGAGGTCCTCCATCACCGTTCCCGCCTGCTCGGTCCCCACCCCCTGCTCCCGTGGCTCCTCCCCCCGCGGTTCCTCCATGATCACCCCCCCCTCCACCTCCCCCACCTTGGAGCGTTTGCCCTACCTCCCACACTCCCCCTTCCACCTTTTCTCTTATGACTTCGACGAGGACGAGACACCCGCCAGGGCTGAGGAGGGCGAGAGGGGCGAGGCGGGCGAGAGGCGCTGCAGGTAGAGCGCTGGAGCCTGAGATCCCTCACATAAAAACCCGCTGTAGAAAACCAACCCATAAGAGAACCTTGTATGTGCAGTGCTGTCATCACCATCACAGGTGTCTGCTTTTCCACGTGTGGTTGGGTGTGGTTGTCCACAGTGCACTAATGAAAATGGCAGCACTTTCCGAAGGTAGATGTAGTCAGTGCAGAGGTGACTCAGTCATTGGGTGAAACCTTCCTGATGGCATTAATTAGTTGTGTCTTGTCGTTGTGTCGTGTCCTTGGGTATGTTCTTGACTTTAGCATCACAACATAGCAACAGCAACTCCCATCATCGGCGCACTGAGAAAGCTTTTCGTTTAACAGCCTCTGGTTTTCTTGACATTTATTGCTCATCTGCCTCTCATTGCAGCAGCACACAGCTGTTGTGCAAAGACAGATTTATAAATAGATATGACCATGAACCATAAACCCTGGATCTAATACGTTTTGGTTAGCCTTGAAAGTATCCATAAAAATATATTGAATCGAACCAGCAAATGCGCCCTCTGCTGCAGTATGTGCCGCATCCCTTTGATTCCTTCATGGCTGACCTGCAGAGCGAAATGAACCAAGGTCAGCTTTGTCTTCCACCACATCCGGATTGATCTGCATGAAATTGTATCATTTACCAGAAGAATCACACAAAGGACACAGACAAATCCCCCTGATATTTCCTGTTCACAAGACGTCTGATTTCTGACACAAATTGGTAGAGTCTCGATTTATTTTCCACTTTTTGTTGTGGTTCTTTTTTTCTGTAATGGGGGTAGGAGGGTGCTCACTGGAAAGTGTCTCCCATAGGAGACATGATTTTAGATCCGTGGCGTTTCTGTTTTTTCACACACTGGCTGATGTGATGTGGATTCCGCTTCTCTTTCTTTTCGCTTAAGTTTGTGGTTTGCTTGACAGTATGTGTGCTTTGCCAGCTTTATCTGTGCCTTTATAGCTTGACGGGAAAGTTCAGAGGTGCACCTTGGATCTCCTGCTTGAGGAATGTGTGTACAGTAGGAAGTGGAAACAGTTTGTTTGTGGAGTGTACATTTCTCAGAACTGTTTATTTTTCCTTTTTTTATTTTAGTGCAAGTAGGCTTTGGTAATCCCACTATCACTGTATGTGTCTGTGCTTTTGACACTGTCCACTTTAAAAATGCCCCAGAGTCCCTAGTGACTTTCACAGTCTCTTCAACAGATAACAGCATGGTGTGTACATTTGCACCCTTGTCAGTCACCAGTAATGGATAGAGTATTTGAACATAAGTAGCTTAACTGGACAATGGCACAGGAGTGCCATTTTTCTTAAACCAAATACCAGCAACTAGGTAAAACTGGTAACTCATGCTAATGCTGATTCATATTGCCTAGCCCCAAAAGTCTCTTAAGATTTTTTAGAATTTGTTCTTGAAAAAAGAACATTGCCCTCTATGGCTCCCAGAATCCCTAAACAAGGGTTGTGAGAATTATAGAATACCAGAGAGCTAAAAGGTTACAGAAAAAATGAAACAACCTTGATAATCCAAATATTATTCCACTGCATTGCTCCTTTGTAGTACACAGGTAGTAGATGTGAATTTCTGTGTCATTGTGGACTGAATCTACTGCAGTGCTAAAGGACAGCACAGAGAGAAAAGTACAATATGGAGAGAAATAACTACTTATTACAGTAGTGAGCAGGTCTTAGGTTCACTTTTCTCTCACTTTTCTTTTAACCATTCATCCTCTATCCTTCTCCCTTGACACTGTCTTGTCCTTGTCTGTGTTTGTCTTTCTCTTCCTGCTCGGTACCTCATCCTCCATTTTCAACTTCATTGTTCCTCTTTTTTTTACCACCTTCCTGTTTCTCTGTCTTGTCCCTGCAGTCAGGCAGACGTGTCTTACTCAAACAGGTCCTACACTCCGTATTCACCCCAAGCGTCTCGTAGCGCTGCCAGGTAAGGCCCACGCACTGTGCAAAGTGCAGTCATTGCCCTCACTTGTGGGTGTAGTGTCCACACACCTGCAAGTCTCCAGTAGCTGTATATGGAACAACCAAAGCAAATAGGTTCCAAACAATACAGAATTCTGTTTCTGATCTTCTTGAAAGTAATTACTGTGCTCTACCTATATTGGTAGGTGAAATAGATGATAGGATCTCAGTACTAGTAATGGAAGAACAAGGCTTTCCAGTGGTTCACATCAGTTAATGATCAACTAAACATGGCAACACCACCCAATACCGTATATTCAGCCTTACTCTCCAATCACAGCTTGGTATTTCTCACTATCGGTTGGTAACAACTGCCACACGATCAGTTTTTCTGTGGAAGTTAACTGAGTCTCCCCTTTGAGCTTGAGGCACTGGGAGTTCATCTTGGGTCCAGGTTATTGACCTCTACATTATGCATATAGTTCTGAAACAGCTTTCATTTTTCATACACATCATGCAAACAGAACAGCACAGAAGTTCACCAAGCTCTGGTGACGGGAGACTGTAGGAATCCCAGCTGTTTGGATGGCGATCACAGATTCCTTAGAAACAAAAAAAAAAGGCAGCAGCAGAGGCTCTGTTTAGATCAAGGTCAACTCTTGATTAGAAACATGACTGAAGTCAAAACCTTAAAAAGAGTAAAATGGCACTAAGGCTTCACGGCGGTCACATGGCCAATGTGCAGCTTGGAACAAGGACGCTGTTTTTGTGCCACATCCCCCAAACCCCTGAAATAACCTCAGCACCTGTGGTGGCCCTTGGAGGAGCTCGCCCGTGCTCTCACTGGGCACCCTTTGTCCTGGGACGAGTGTGTCACGGGGGCGGACAGCTCCTGTATCAGTGGGGGTGAGAAAATGACCGAAGGGTGACGTCAGTGTGAACAGGTGGTGTCCTGCCACCAGCCTCAATGACCTCTTGTTGTTATCTATCTATTTATTTTTATATGTAAATGGTTACTCTCAAGGCTGTCTGCATCAACTGCTCAATGTAGTGGGGAAGGAAACAGTCTGTAGCAACCTTGCTTTATTTCTTTTTTTGTCTCTATATTACAGGCTTGGTTTGGTTTTGTGCTGTAACACTAAACAAAATTTATTCACCCTGGTTGTTAATAGTAACCACACACTCCAAGACACATTTTTTCGAATCCTGAGAATGATGACTTGGGAACTATGTGTGTAATTCTCCTCTCCCCCCTTCTCTTTCTCTGTTTTTCTCTCTCTTTCTCTCCCTCTGTAGAAATGGTGGCTTGGGCAGCCCATACCCTGGCAGGTCCTATGCCACCCTCAGTGCCCCCTCCACACCCTCTAATCGCTACGGCACCGCAGCCTGTCCCTCACCAGACTCCAAGACAGACAGGTCAGAAGCCGATATTGTGTGAGTGTGTGAACAGCCTGGACGTTAACCAGATAACAGATAATCATTAATGAACCACCAAGGTATTTAAAAAGGGAGAATGTTGTATCTGCAGATGAATTGTCCAGGACTGATGAATCCTTCTACCAGTGCTTCAATTTCAGACATTTTTTTATGGAAACTGAACCCCCTCCTGCTCTGCAAGAATGTGGGAAATTAAAAAATGAAATCCATCTCTGCTGAAGGATTCATGTTTATATGGGTTTGCCTGCACTTTGAATGGTGCCTTCCAGTATGCTTTGATGTTCAGTGAATCCTGGGAGCGAGTTGGCAGTGCACTCTGGGCAGCGTAGTTTATTACCAAGCACAGTTAACTCTAAATCTGCAGAACTGAACTACATATATTGTAACATACAGCAGCTAGTCACGGAGAATGCAGTCCTCAGAAAGCCAGGTTTATTACTTCTTTATGTGCAGCTGGAAAGATAGTGACTGTTTTTTGGATGAGAAACTATATATGTTTTGGACTGTGTTTATTGTGGAAAACCTGGTGGTCTCTTCATATGCAGACTATGGGAAGATTCTAGAATATTCCAGTAATTTATGTGCCTGTTGTACTCCAGCAGCACTCATCTACAAGTTTGGTGTTCATTAGAAGAGGATGCCAATATTGTCATTTTAATGTCCTCAGACAGGAACCTTGCATTTTAATTATCGTCATATGTAACCCAAGAATAAAACCCCATCATGCGGAGTTTCAGCAAAAAGGTCCTATCTCTATCTGCAAGTGAGAATAGGGTCATAAAATGTATAAAAACCATGTCCAGCCACTGGGGGAAAGTTAAATTGCCATGTGGTAAGAGGGTTCTCTTTGACAACAAAAGCCTGTGGGTTCAACCCCCTTCCCACTCTGCTTGGGATCGGAGTTACTTACTAAGGGTCCTAACTTACAGTCGAGCTAAATTATACCGCTGACATAAAAGGCAGCACACAGAAGTGAATAACCTTCCTGTGGCCATAATAATCATTCCCATGGCGAACGTGCGACTGATGATGTAACTGCCGATGTCTCCAGGCCCGCTCTGGGCGGCTTGCTGACGTCGTCGTACCGGCAGCATCAGGAGTCTCTGGCAGCTGAGCGGGAGCGGCGGCGCTTGGAGAGGGAGGAGCGGCTTCTGAGGATCGAGCGCGAGGAGAGGAACCGCTTCAAGTGAGCCCCGCGCCCGCGCCCAAGCTCGCGTCCCTGCTAAACACCCAAACCACACAGCTGAACAGGAACACTGCACCCGAACCAGCACACACCCCAATCAAACACCTGAATCAGAAATCCTCAAAGCACCCAAGATAAGGCTAAAAGTCTAACTTTGGATCTGCACTTCACACCACATATCGGAATATAAACCTTCGTAGCACAGTATCATACAACAGGTGACCCTTAAATTGAGTGGCACACATTTGCAACACCTGCACTGTTACCACAGGTATACAAAACTAAGAATTCTCAGTGTTATGTGTGTTATGATGGTAATCATATGTGTTAATGACAATCACATATTTCAAATGCCATGCCCCCATTTATGGAATGTGAACAGGGGCAGATATATAAAGGGGGTATCATGTCATCGTTGGATAAACTGGCTGAAATGAAAGCATAACTAAAAATGTACACTTCCTGTTGGACTGGAAATACTTAAGGAAGAGTTCAGTTGCAGTTCCAGCTTAAATTTGTATCAAATTCTTTGTAACCCTTCCCCATCCTGTATTTGTATACTGAGATCTGATGGTCAGTTTGTGGGTTCAGGGCTTATACGTGTTATCAACAGAGATGTGAAGGTGGTGTGGAGTGAAGTGAATATGATGAAGGGGTGAGTTATATTTCATCAGTCACAGTGAAAATATCTATTGCTGAATATGGAAGATGGTCTGAGGTCCATGTCCTGGTCTTATCAGACATGGCGTCGCTTGTTTACAAACTCCCCGGAGCTGTCTATTCTTATTATGGTCAGAGATGGGGAGGACATTGCTGGGAGGAGCGACTCACTGTGCACATTTGTTCAGCTGGAGACAGACGTTGTGTTTTGTCTGACTTCTCCCTGCCATATAAAGACCCAGGCTGGATCTCAGCCCTGCTCAGTAGTCTTACACATGTCAGGCTGTTTCATTCCACAGCCTCTGCTGGTAGAGACAGTGTTGTGTAAAAGGATCTGGGCTTGTGTCTCAGAGGTTGCAGGTTTGATTCCCTGCGGAGGAGTTGCTGTGATACCACTGTGTCTGTGCCTTAACTGGCGTTGCTTAAGTGATATATACCTTCACACTGAATAAAGGTGTCTGCTGACCAAAAAACAAAAAAGCAGCAAAGACAGATTAGGTATGACTAATGATTAGGTCTGACTGATAAATATTCAGGTAGCTATTTCTCTTGTGTTCATGCGTGACCATCACTTAACCATAGGGCACTAATGTTTCACCACATCTGCTAGTGGGCACTGTATGGCATATTCACTGGTGACAGCAGCTGTGCTTCTAAGTGCAGCTCACTCCCACACTCACCCCTGGAGAATGAAAACATTTGGTCCAAATCTATGTTTTTGTTAGACACTGATCTACCCATCTCACTGATTGTGGAAGACATAATGTGGATTTTAGCTGGATTTACTGGAATAACAGTCACATGGGAGGTTACAGTCATTGAGGCACCAGTCATTTTACTAGCTGTGTTTACAGTTCAACTCGTAACTCTCATGTCTCCCAAACCATGGGTTTCCATAGTTCATATATGATGATTGAATTTATTGTCAATACCATGGGTGTGTAGCCCAAGTAGCTTCAGGCAGATGTGCTGGTTGGTTCTTGAGGCTAAAGATGGATTCTTAGCCTGGTAGGGTTTAAATCATAAAGTGATGCAACAGAAATCAAACTCATCATGTAGTGGGGAGAAACCAAGTTGGAGCATAAAAAATGGTTTACATCACACTCACTCAGCTTTCAATGTTCAGTCAATTCGTTTTTAACATTTTAAGTGTTGTTTGCAAGCAAAAAGATTTGGTTGATGGATTCAGCTCTTCAAATTTGAATTTTTAAATTATTTTCTTTGTGGTTCTTTATTTTTTAACTAAGCCAAAATTGCCCATTGGTGTGGAAGGCATGTTATAAGTTACAATGACCACTATTTTAGTCTTTATCCCAAAACATTGGCCCTCTCTGACCCCCAGCCTCAGTGGAGTGCACGGGCCACCCCTTTCCCCATAGCGCTAACACACCGTGGTGATCCCTGAAATTCCCTGAGTCCTACGGTGGCACCGGGACAGGTTCAGGATAATCTCCTTTTTATTAAAACCAGGATGCAGTAAATCATTTCATTGCATTCCAATTGCACGGGGACACAGCAAATACATTATTTAACAAACTGAAGGGCTACAGGGAGCACTGTACTGTAAATGCTGAACTATTTCTGACACGTTCTTGTCTTTCTGTCTTTCTTTTCATGTTGTAGTCGGGATTATGTGGACAAAAGGGAAGAGGTCAGACATGCCAGAGAAGAAAGGTATGTTGTTCTGCTGCACAACATCACTGCACTGTTTAATGGTCAGTTCCGTACCCTCACATACACATATTCCATTCCAGTACAAACTCAGAAATGTAATGGACTATCTTATTTAAGAATTCAAATCATTTGGAATTTAGCCTTGTACTGATACTTAAAGGGCACTTAGAACTTAGCAAAAGTTTACCTTACAATTATCACAATTATTGTTTAACATAACAGTAAGCCAAACATTTATTTCTAATGTTCTGAACAAAAAGTCAAGTATTTGAAACAGATTCTTTCTGAAAGTCTTTACTTGAGTGTACTAAGCATATACTTGCCCTTTTTGTAATTAATGTGGCTTTTTCATAAGTCCTTGGTACTTCCAACCAATCATTTTCCCTTGGTTGTATTTTCTCAGTGAACTTGAAGTGCTTTAAGCACACTAGCACAGGTGCATCCAAGATGGGGTGGTCTGCGACCATATATATAACAACCATGTTCCAGTCAAGGACACACAAACACACAGAGAGTTTGGAGAGAATGACAAATTCCCAATACCATATTTGACAAACATTGATTTAGTCCTGACCTGAACGTGAAAGACACAGTCACCTGGAGCTGTGTGGTTTGCAGGGTGACAGCTCGGTGGCTGTGTGTGTTCGGGCTTCAGCCCTCTCTCCTGAGTGGAATGTGTTTCACTGGATGGTCCGAAGCGTCTGCAGCTCTGACTCAAATCCCAGTCTTATAATTGTATAATTGTTTTCAGGTTAAAAATCTGCTGCGCTGTGCCAAAGCATTTTCCTCGCTGGAAGAGGAAAAAGATTCCAGCCTCCTTTCTTTTTCATTTTCTTTCTTTCTTTTTTAAATCATGCACTTCCAAGGAGATGGGTGCCAGCAAACTGATTATGTTGGCCTGTTTGCAAGTCAGAATTGTGAGAAAATCGGTATCAGGCACTTTTTTAGAGTCAGTGAAAGAATTACATTTTCTTTGTTTCCTTTCCATCTTAAGCAATATATGCCATAAGCAGAAGCTTTGGACATTTTTATGTATTTTATTTACTTCTGTATTATTTTTTTTCTGAGCAATGCAAATATTTCTAATACAGTGGATTAATGAGAGTAGATTTGTTTACATGAGATTAATTCAGCACACAATGGCCAAAAGGAGTACCTTTACATTAATGTAATTATTGTGATTAAGGACCAGGAAGCAGGGTTCTGGTTTTACTTTCTCTGCTTTAATTGTGTTGAAGAACAAAATAACATGCTACTGCCAGATTCCTAACCTCGCCCTTCCTAATGTCCCCTGGGTTTAATGACTTGAGTCCGTGCAAACTGCAGATTTCTTGCAGTGTTCATAAGCTACAATACTGGCGCCATGCAATGCTGACTTTTTTCATTGACCATCTGAGCAAGGGGCTTTCAAGTCAAGAATACAACTACCTGAAGTAGAGAGTAAGGGACAGCAGTGAGGAAAGAATAAATACTTCCCTGTGTTTCTCTTTTAAAGAAATCACTCTCAATATGCATTTTAAGGACTGTGTGTGAGTTTCAAACAAATTTGTTTAAACAAGCATGGTTATCCAAACAACTGGCATCCACATAACAAGATCAATAATGGTCATTACAGCAGTAATACGCTTTCTAGGATTAGCGTCAGTGGCAGGTGTATTAGTAACTGAGGCTCATTATTCATCCACATTACTCTACTCATTACTTTTCCCAGATGCGAACATACACATGCAACTAGTAACAGGACAGTGACCTTTTTCCACTCCACAAGGCATTCTTGCCGGACTTCTAATTCGCAGAATGAAAACACCGTAGGCGGCACCCAACGGTGGGAGAAATGTTGTTGCTTCATCTGAATAGCCAACAGATGTAAGAGTCCGGCGGGACAACAAAATTCGCAGCTGTGGGTAAAATATAGGTGTCAGGGCCTCTCTGAGCCTGTTATACATTAAGACGTTTAGCGAAAACACGACAAGGTGTGTAATTGCCTTTGGACATGCACCAGATAAGATACTGTGGAATGATGTATGCGCGTGCAAGTTTCTAAAGTAGCCGAATGTCATAGTATTAAGGTATCATAACTTAATGCTTTACACAGCACTATCTAAAACATGAATCCTATGTATACTCAAGTTTAACGACTATTGTGAAAAGATATCATTCGGAGTGCGTTACTTTTTATAGTGCCATTAAAGGAAAGAGATAATCTTACAAAAAACTAAAATAGAACAGAAGGAATGATGTGCCTGATAAGAAACATCTGGAAATAATTCCTTTTCAGACTGCTTTACACTTAACGTGTGCCGTACACATACGGAGAACAGTAAACAGTAAAGTAGCGTTTTCTCTTCAAATTTTAGGCTAATTAATAACAATAACAAGTCTTTTTAAATATGATCCTGTGGGCGCGGGAGGGTTTGCCGCATTCCGTGTGGTTAAGAACAGAGCAAGCCGGGTGGTGCAGACAGATCTACGCTGATTGGCACCGGTTTCACTTACCAGTATAAAACACTGAGTGAAGTTAATGAGTGGGAAATATAGGCTGGGTTTGCACTTCCAGTTCATTAAAACTTAGAAGTGCTAAAGTAAATGTATTTCTATGAGGCTCTACGGGGCGGCAACGTGGAGAATTTCCCTCCTTTCTGGAATTGTTACAGGTTACCGCAGAATCCCTTGTGAGCGCTGGAGATTTATGCGGTGGACGGCACATCTTGAAAAGGTTTAGGTTGATTTACCTCTGATGTTCTGCCTTCCCACTGGAAAGCGAACTCCTGTTGAATATGTCCGCTGTTGGCTTGATAGAAGGAACTCGACGGAGCATTTTTTGAAGAAAGGATAAGGTCGGAAATACTAAAAACTCAACGGAGCGCAGTAGACTGAAGCAGCAGATAAACTTTAATCATTTAAGCTCGTCCAGAGCTAAATGGTACCGCAGAAGCCGAAGAACTTAGCGGCTAACTGGAATAAGATCACTGCGTTTTAGACGTTTTATTGCTATGTGAAGGGGACGAAAAACAGCACATGGGAAATTGTCCGTCAAAGAAGACTAGACTACCTCTCTGTCTTTCCTCCACCCACTGCCTATCGGACGCTCTCTTACAGCACGATTTAGCGTCACATTTAAGAAATACAGTAATAATGTTGTAACGTCCCGCAGGTACAAAAATGTGGAGAAGATAGCCGCAGAGGAGTACGAGAGGGAACGTGTGCGAGTGGCGCCGAGGGGACGCAGCGAACTGACCCTGAGCCTGAGTCCGCATCCCGCAAGCTCCTCTTCGTCCCGTTGTGCCACTCCGTCGTCGGTGGAGTCCCAGGAGGACGCAACACCGTGCCTTTCCACTGCGCAAGGTAAAGCAAGACTTTTATTGATGAAAAGCAGAAGCGCAGAGTAAATAAGTGTCCAAATTGAGTAGCTAATAACCAATGGAATTAATGAAATTAATGATGCAGTGTTCAGTTTAAATCACACGGGAATGGAATGGCATGATAGCGCAAATTCTAAAAGTGTGAAGTAAAGATATTGAGACGTATGTCATTCAGACTGCTGGCAGCAATCTGAGTAAATTTAACAAAATACATTCAATGTGTGTATTTGCTCCTATATTTAATACCAAACGTTATATTTCAGACCATAGTGATATATTCTTTTCATATTGGCAAGGTGTATATAGTTATTGACACATATAGTGGCATTCCTGTTTTCAGCAATATATGTGGACTAACAAACACCTGCTACATGGCAGCACACAGGTCTCTTCAACTCTCTCAGACAAGCTGCCTTGCTGACCTCACTGTAAAAGAGCATGAAGGAAAACTTAATTTCCTTTCCAAGTGGCCTGTAATCTGATCTCACTTCTTAAGAATGGTGCAAATTCAGTAGAAGCATTAGGTTGTTGGTTCTAAAGTCCTTGCATGGTGGTGGAAAAGAGAACCCTTGAAGCAGTAAGATAGTGCACACTTATGCATAGAAACAATGTTGGCTAAGTGCAGGAAGTCACCAGGTCAACCATGGATTGGTTGCCATGGCGTCTGAGCCCCTCTTCCGTCTGTGACTCAAAGAGTAATTCAAGCCTCAGTATTTATACAGTATGTAGTGTGGCAGTGAATCTATAGTGCCACAGTGCTACTGTACAAATACACTTCAGGAGTGCTAGTGTAGGTACAGAGATAGTCTGTTGAGTGTCCACTGATTGTTTGAAGATGTGTAGTAGTTATCATATAAGATATCATATATATAGATCCTTATTTCTACATGGGTTGGAAGTGATGTTTTTCAGCTGTAAAAAAAAAAACAGTTTTCATTTATGGAACAGGTATTATTTTCTTTTTATTCTGCCACTTTTAATGAGTTTTTTTATTTTTCATTCCTGAGAATGATCCATAAATGCACCCGTGACCCTAAACGTGAAACTACTGTCAGAAAAGGTCAGCAATGAATGGTACATACATACATACATACATACATACACACTAAATGTACAACAACACCCATATATGTAATAATTTGTCCTCTACACCTTTGCTGACTTCTTCCTTGATTCCATCCTTTCCAAAAATGACTGTTTCCTTTGATCAGATGCCTGTCATTTCCCCTCTAGTAAACACACCCTTTATTTCATCCCTCTGGTGTGCATCTTGTGCTTTCACACTGGCTTGCATTACCTGTCCTGCAAATGATCTTAATTCATCAAACTCCGAAGTCCAATCTGCTCGATTTCTCCTTATCTCTGAACGCCAGCAAGCTCACCATTACCAAATCTCTGCATTCCTTTCTCTGCATTCTCTGCTTGATCCAGGCTGGATTTTTGGCCCTGTCACTCAGCAGGAACTGCTCTGCTCTTGTTTCTCTTTTTTCTGTCTTAATTATTTCTGATGCAGTTTCTGCTTTTGATAATTAGCATCACTCATTCCTTTCTACTCTTATTGATCTGGTAATCTCTGGCACTGGTCAGAGCTTGGTTCTTTTTTTTTTTTTTTACTGTGCCTTCTTGGTGGCTTTATCTGCTGTCTCGGAGAGGGTTTCTCTCAGCTTGATCCCCACTTTATACTGGAGTACTGCAAGGCTTTATTTTGGGTTCACTTGAGTTTTCTCTATATACCCCTCACTATGCCCTCTCATTTTTTTACATTCCTTTTCTTTGTACACACAAAAGTCATCTGTCTTATTTTATTTTGGACTTAGTATGGCTACCTGTTGGATGTGTTTTTCCACTGTCTTAAACTACTTTAGTGTGCAGTCACCCCAGCCCCTCTGTCAACATATTATTAGTATGTTTCCTCTTCAATTCACTGTTGCTACTTTTCTCTGTATAGTATTTAGTGAACTGCTAATGTAAGCTTTTGGGAGTCATCACCTTGATTATTGTCTCTTTTCAGCCCTTCCTTTTCATGTTGTATGCCTTCTTCATCTCATACAGGATGACATTCTTCAGATTGTTCTTCCTTACCTCTTATGTTCTTTCAATAGGCAATTCCCTTACATCACCTGTAGCAGATCATTTTAGGTTTACAGCCCTTAATCTTGGCTCAGCTCCAAAGTAGAAATAGAATATGAGTTGGTATAAGTTACCTTGTCACAGCAGCTATAGAAAGTGCCTGCTTAGACAGTCCATGATGGTAATTCTTCCACGTTGGGTTTGTAATTAGCACTTAGCAGGGGATATTCACACCACCAAAGTAAACTAACCTAGGCTGATCACACAGGTCTTATCCCATGCTGAGATGGTCACATGACGTGATTTGTTTGGAATGTTCTGTTCATGCATTTAGCAAGAGGATGATCTAGCTAACACAGGAGTATTATGACAGAACAAAAAAGGAAACGTGGATTGAATTGCCTGTGTGTGTTCTTGAAATTCCTTAAGTTAAGATGTCTGTAAGAAAGGGGTGTACGTGCATTTTGAATACTTCAGGAAAGCAGCATCTCAAATTAAGGAAATATAAACATTAGTGTTAGTTTTGGCTTTGCCATGAATACAAGGGCCTGAATGAGGTTTGCCGCCATTTTTGGTGTTAAAGTGGAAAGTTTCAGAGTCTGTATGGCAGACAGAGAACACAGTCCCCAGTGATTTGTCTGTGATTGCAGCGTGATTTGTCCCTGATGATAGTGTGATTTGCTTATGATTGTTGTGGGATTTGTCTGTGATTGCAGTATGCGCAAGACTTTGTTCAGACTGTGTTTTCCTTACAATGATGAGGTTTTGCCATTTTCATCAGATTTCATTCTCTTGTGGGAAGTGGTGAAAAGTAGGGCCCGTGGTATTGCACTATAAAAACACTAGGCTACAACCCTTGAGCAAGTACTTGAGTGGAAAAACTCCTTCAGTGAAAAAACATCTATATGATCAGATGTGCATTTCAAATAATTCTATATTCAAATATTGTCTTGCTCCCAAGATTGAATGTTTGGATTGTTTTCTTCAGGTATGTGATATTTTGATATAAATTACAGTCACACATTTCAGGAAGGATAATTAATGTTACAGTTAATGTGAAAGAATATTAGTCTGAATTATTATTCATTTTTTGTTTACTACCAAGCATATGAATACTGATTCTATATTTCAATAATAGTTCAATATTCAAAAAATCAAACATTCTGATTCTTACCTATTGTGTAATGGATTTTAGAATTCACCAAGTAGTATGTAAAATGACAGCATAGTGATATTCCACAAAAGGCATTCTGTTAAATAAATAAATAAGTAAATAAAAAGTAATATTACTCTGATCTCAGGGTATCAAGTGTTATTTCTTTTGTGTAGTAGGTGCAAGAGTGCACTCGGCCTTGTTCTGGAAGATGAAGATCAATGATATTAGGCTAATAGGCATGTAGCAGTACCCTTTGAGGTGCTGGTACTGGTACAATAATTCGAGCTTTAGACTCTTGATTTGGATTTCAGTAAGTGCATGGTCACTGACATCTCTTAACCCAATAGACACCCTCTTTTGACTTCACGTTTCAGAAAATGTCTGAGTTTCACTCAACTTTATTATTTTGAAAGCCATTATGTACCCACTCCTAACGCAATGTTGACGTCAAAGCACTTCTCTGACTGGATGTTACACTGAATTCATATTCAGCACTTCATCAATAGCATATGTTTCAATGATCTGACAAATCCTCTTCTATCTCATTTGCCATAGTCTGTCTCATTTAAATTGACAGGATGGTTTTTATTATTCATATGGTAATAGTAGATATGCTATGGCAAAACAGGCAGAATATAGATGCCTATATTAGATAGGTGTATATATTCTGCAAGGATATAGACAAGGAATTATGTGTGGCATATATGTGTGTAAAGATTTGTAATACTAGTAAGATAAAATACTCCAAATTCTGTAAGATCTGGCATGTACGTTTGGGGCTGTACTTTTGACATGTTTAACCTGGAGGGGGCGCTGAACATTATTCACAACAAACAGGATGTATTGATGCCAGTTTAGTTTGGTCAAAGGTTAAAAAAGTGAAAAGGGGTTAACATAGAGACTGGTTAAGGAAAATTGGGAATTTTCATGTTTTCACATGTTTAGAGAGGATTTTGTTATTTAATTGCAACGCAACCATGCGCCAGACTTCCAGATACACAAAATTGCATAATATAGGTTGTGTTTTCCAGAATTAAAACTGCAAGATCAGAAGCCTGATTGAAAAAGTCATCAGATTAATGTATTCTAGTCACAGAAAGGAATACATTTTCAGTGATTATAAATAATTCATTATCTACTGAGCAGACTCATTTACAGACTCATTTATTTACTCAGTTTCAAAACTTGGTTTTTTTATTTTATCAATATGCACAGTTGTATATGTGCTAAAGCAGTTCACACAAACAACAACTGAGCCATACCCAGGTTTAACACCGGCTGCTGTCCAATTAAGACCTTAGTTTCCAAACCACTTCTCTACACTGAAACGTTAGAAAGTTGTGGAAATGGAAATTGTAGTAATGATACAGAGTGACACAGAGTTTACATCCAGATGCAATGCTCCAGTAAAGCTGTCACTGACATTAGAAAGTACTTACATTACATAACATTATACATATACATTATTAAATTGCATTACATATACCTTTTCTAAGAGTTGTAACTACATATGATAACTTAGGCTGATGGGCTGAATGTTCTGTTCTCATCATTGTATATTTTTCCTTATGTTTGTAAATTATATTTACTGTACATTTGTCACTCAGCAGACACTATTTTCCAGAGCAATGTGCAAAGAGTGCGCAGGTGCATCTGATAAAGTCAGAGCAACACACCCTGGCCTTACTGCTTTCTTGCTCCACCATAATGAATGGGAGCTCTACTGAGACAGAGGTCCCCATTAGCATGAACCCCTTGTGCAGGTTGGAATCAGAAACACATTTTTTTTTTGCCAATTTTTAGTTGACTTTACCTGTTGCTTTGAGTACCCATGAAATGAAACAATTCCAATCACATTCCAGGGCTTCATTTCAGATGCCTGTGTTTTTTTTATATAAGGTGTCAATAAAGTTTTAACAGAAGATGTCTATTGTGACATGCACCATTTGCAATTATCTGTTAAGGGTTATCAGAACATCCCATATTGACTTGCAAGATGCTTTGACAGCTATACAGTTTCTGATATGCTCCATTATCATTTCATATGAGATTACTCTCATTTCAATTGTTTGTTTGTTTGCCTTTCCAAATGGAGACAAGTCATGTTTTTCCATTTCTGCTGCGAAGTGTTTGTTAAGGAAGGGACATGTAGGGAGTTCTGGGTGCAGACCTGAGCATGCTCGTAACATGTGTGCGATGAATTGCGTGCTGAGAAGCTGCTTGGAGCTTCCTGAACAGGCTGAGCTCGGAACCTTCTCACCCCACCGTAGTCAAAACAGAAGCTCTGCTTTGAACATCTTGGCTTTCCAGAGTTGAAGCCTCCTGGTCTCACTCACTCCTGTGGTATTGCATTATCACGGTATTTATTTGCACAGCAGACTCTCTTACGCATGATGACATTGCTTATGGTTTACATAACTTTACATATACAAGCTATACATCTGGAACAGAACAGCGGCAAAGTTTCCCCTGTTTTTTTTTTTTTTTTTTTTTTTCTGAAGGCGTGATGGTAGTGGTTCACCAGACCAGGGAGCAACACAGGAGCAACACAGCCACAGCAGATGTTTTTTTTGTGTGCGTTACAAGGTGCAGTGGTTCATTCAACAGTAAAAGTTTTTATTTAAGAATGTTGAGGAGGGTCGTTTCCTTTTTTTAAAGCACTTGACAAATAGTATGTCAGCTCTTATTTATGGATTTGCTTTACAGCACAGTCTTCGAAATGACAGGTGTACTCAAAGGTTACATTACCAATATAATAGTCTTTAATGGAATGTTCTCCTCAGCACAGTGCATCTTCTCTTTGAGTTGATTTTATATCTTCTGATTTATGAACCACTTATGACTTTTTGCATCAGCGCAGAAATTTGACCCAGTTAGGGAATGACAGCAAACTTAATCAAATCACATTGAAATACAGCATGAAAAGTCTTTTTTCTTCTCTGATTTGCACCACCATCTTGGAGTTCATACAGTGTGCTCTGTTCTTTATTTGCCATGATGAGTTTGCATAATTTGTGCAGGTAAAACTGCTGGAGGTCATAAAGATAATGACTGAATTTTGTAGATGGGTTATATCAACCACTTTATTGAATTAGAAGAATGGTTGTTCCAGTACATTGGAAACAAATGTCCACATACTGTACATTTGTTCCCTTGATGTAAAAACATAGGGGTGAAAAAGCATATATATATATCGTAATAAAGAAAAAAGATATATCAATAAAGCTAAACCATATATTTATAATGTTGTATTTTCAAACAGTATTTCAATATTTCCGTGCAAAGAGAAGCTGTGATGCTTCCTTCCTCACTATATATATGGTGAGGTCCTTTCTGTTGATTTATCGTTGGTGTTCTTCTTCTTTTACAGTAATAGCCAGTGAACCAGAGACTAAGTTAGATCTCAAGCCCACGACCAGCCCAGAGCCAGCGGTGACAGAACCAGAACCTTCTACAGAACCAGAGGAGGAACAGGGCCCGGAAGACGAAGTGGAAGAAGAGCAGGGAGTAGTTGAGCTCAAGCCCGAACAGGAAGCAGAGGAAGGTGACGGGACTGTCTTTAAAGAGGAGAAAGAAAGGGAGGAGGTAGAAGAGAGGCTTCAGGTGGAAGCAGAGCCGGTGGCTGAAGCGGAGGTGGAGGTGGAGGTGGAGGTAGAGGTGGAGCAAGAGCAGGCACCAGAGCGGGAAGCTGAGGACAGCGCACTCCTGAGCGAAAAGGAGAGACAAAATGAGGAGGTGAACGAGAAGGACAATTGCTCCGCCTCAAGCATCTCCTCAGCCAGCAGCACTTTGGAACGGGAGGAGAGGGAGGAGAAACTCACCAGTGACAATGAGACAGGTAGGAGCAGCCATTATGCCATAGGCTTGGAGCCCTACTGAGGATTTCATAGAAGGAAACTCACTAATATATTACCTTGAAAAAAGCTGTGGATTAATGCAGCTGCTCAGCTGCCTCAGAATCTGATCCTTACCCCATATGTCTAGCCCTTTCAAGAGTAGCCAACTCTGAAATCTAGATAAAAGAAAAACAAACATATAAAGTGAAATTTAATAACAAATTACGGCAGATGCTGCACAAAATCACATTTTTTATTTATATATGAATGGATTCATTGTATTTTCTATGTCAACTATTAGACATGTCAACTATTATTCAGCCCATTCAGAATCTGTAAAGATCATTAAAATCTTTGGCACTTCCAGTCCACTGGCACAGTTGTGAACAAGTAAACTATAAATTAATTTCAAGTCAAATTAACTTTTACTAAGTCAGGTGAAATATCACACATATGTTCTAGAGGGTTAAGGTGGTTATGCTTTTGAGAGAAGAAATATTCACAATATTCAGTTCAACGGTATTGTCACTATTTTTTAATGTAATGTCATTTGTGCGCCAGCTGTCACCATATCCCTAGAAATGTGGAGTATGATTGAATGGCTTGTGTTTCTGTGTTCCCCCGAAACCTCAGGCCAATGGGCACAGTGCATTAAGGATGTGGATGTGAACGAGCAGTGCAGCAAGATCCTCAATAGCAAACTGTTCATGCTGGACATGCTGTACGCCCAAAACAAGAAGCCCCAGGAGAACGAGGAGGAGGAGGAGGAAGAGGGTGAGAAGGACAAACTGGAGAAAGGGTGTGAGGACAAGGACCCCTCAGTGGCCAGCCTGGCCAGCAGGATCTCCACGCTAGAGGCCAACCGCCAGGCCTGTGAGGACAACGTGAAGAAGATGGACGTGGGGAACCTGGACAATCAGGGCAGCGTCCGGGCCGTTGCGGAGAGGTTCGGGGACCTGGTGAAAGGGCTGGGATCGCCACAGGACCTGGAGGCCCAGGAGAAGCAGCAGCACCTGCAGGTGGAGAAGGCCGCCCCTGCCTCTTCTCCGCTGCCGCCCAAGAAGGAGTCGGATTACATCTGGGACCAGCTGATGGCCAGCCCCCGTGAGCTCCGCATCAAAGACATGGATTTCACCGACCTGGCCGACGAGGATGACCTAGACATCCTGGATGTGGGCAGCATGATGGGATCAGGAGACTTAACACCCCCGCCACCGCCACCCCCCTGTGTGTCAGCTCTGCCACCTCCCCCACCCCTTTTCGGGTGTCCCCCGCCCCCTCCGGTACCCGGCATGATGATGCCGCCTCCCCCGCCCTTCATTGCCCCCGCCCCACCCCCGCAACCTCATATAGGTTCCCCTCAGCTGAGCAGGGGCGAACCCCCTCTCTTCCAGAAGAAGAAGAAGACCATTCGGCTGTTTTGGAATGAGGTACGGCCAGTGGACTGGCAGTACCGGAACCACAAGTGCTGCCAGGAATCACTGTGGTCCAAACTAGAGCCAATCAAGGTTGACACGTCCAAACTAGAGCACCTCTTTGAAACCAAGTCCAAGGAGCTCCCAGTCACCAAGGTAACCATGCAAGCCTCTGAAGTTTGTTGTTTGTCCTTTAAACAGACAGATGTTATATAATCCATTCGTGACATAATGTATCACCTGTCATCACAGTCTGGTAATACTGGCAATACTTGCACTTGTAGTATTTTGTATTAATAGACTGAAAGTGTTGCTCTATAGACCTCCATATATTTTTATTTTATTTGCCTCAGATCATTAACTACAATTTTGCAACAGTGACCCTGAAGAATTCAACTGCAGGGGGTAATCAGTTATTTGGGCAGACGAAGTAGTCATCTTTATAAGTCTGGGTTGTGACTTTTGACCATAACACTGAGATAGGCCAGCATAACCATAAAAAAAATTTAATGTTTGGGCTATGGTAATGCCTTGATTTAATGTCTCATCTGAGGATGTCATTTCATACAGCGGTGTTCCCATCACTGCAGTGGCTATTGGATTTATCTGATCAAGATGCAAAAGTATTTCAAAGCTCCCAATCTAGATCACCTCACAAGGTTTTCTTGGATACATCCCATGAAAATCCAGACCATTTTAGCCATAGTATTCTCTTAGCCCATACAGCAAAAGAGGATATGCACAGCAGTGTGGCTGATTATACATAGTGTGGGTTTACATGCATTTCACCCCGATTGCTTGTTCATATGCCTGCTATTGTCTTAGTGGGAGTGGAAAGAAATGACAAAGGAGCAATTATCAACTCAAGGCAATGCACAAATGAGTCAGTAAAGGTTTGCTTTGTGGTCAGCTCAGCGTGTGCTTTTTCAAAGAGAGTCCGCGGCTCACCGTTCGTAATTCAGAGTTTCCTGCTGCGAGCGCTGCCATTCAGTCCTGTGAGCCGAGGACGCGTGCTCACGTTCCCTAGGACGTTTGTGAGGAACATTTGGAATGCATTGTGTTGCTTGGACTGTGTTCAACCCGTGTCACCCCAGGTTTCTGCTTTCAACCTACAGAAAAGGCACTAGATTCGAAACAGATCGGATTAAATGTAGGTCAGCTCCATTCCACCGTGGAAAAAAGACAGGATGATGGAGTGCCATAGATTCCCCCTAATATCTTTTTAAGCTGTATCAAAGGTGCAGCCATTTCCCCTGATCTGGGAGCTTAAAGGGTTTTCTGTCACTTTGAATTTCAGGATCTGAGGCAGTCAAAAAAAACCAGAGCTGGGAGGCCACACAGACAGATTAAATCTCACAATGGTCAACATTTAGCATTTTCAGGGAATTTCAGATGTCTTTTTTTCCAGCTAATCCATCATTAAGCTATTTTCCTTTCTCCACCAGAGACCTGATTTAGCCTTCTATCAAGGTTTTCAACATTATCCCTATGACCTACTGTGCTTGGCCAGAACCCCTTTGTATTTTGGTACGCCCATAACAATTGTTTCTTGATTTAAAGCTGAGCAGCCTACCTTTCTACTTACGTATACTATAGGTAAATTGTCTGGCAGCCTTCCTGGCCTCAAGACTAGGAAAACAATATCTCACATTGTTTCCTATAGGATATTGTTCTTTTTGCCCGTCCCACCACAATGCTATGTTATTGCCATATTTGGTTAGATTGTTCCTGTAGTTTTTTGGTTAGTTCCCAGAAATCCATCAGTACCCATGCACCAACTCCACAGGCCTACCTCTAAATCACTTGTGTAATCTGATTATGGACACACAGTACAGAAATCAGAGCTGTCCTAAACAAATTGTTCCAGGCAAACCTTGGGCTGGAAATGGTTTTAAATCCTTATTGGAATGTATGGGCTACACAAAACAGAGTGACTCTCATAGCAAAGTGATCACTGCTATTTATTGAGACATTATTTACTCACTTTCTGAGTATTTACTGCATTTCTTGCTTATTAAATAAGATGCACCTCCTCGCAGCTAGCCCTATTTTTCATTCTTCCCAGCCTCATAAATTGGAGAGCTAGGGCAGTAACAAGCAGCACACTTAAAGCATTGAATTTTGACATAACTTTAATTCATACATTGACTTGGGAATAGAAGGAAGAACTCAGTCCATAATGTTATGGGAATGCATCAGCATACACTTTAGATGTTCTCAAAGTCAGACAGTAGCATGTCTCAGGGATTTCCATGAGCAGCTATAGTGTTTTAAAAAGTGTAAGGGTAGCAACAGCATCTAGGTACTGTTCCTCAAATAATGGATTTAAGCATTCTTTGGATGGCTTAAAAGTTTACACCCAAACTGATAGTCTACTTGAATTCAGCGATAGACAATATGTTCATTTGTTTGTGTAAAGATCAGTTTTAAAATTTAGTTGCGGTGTACAGTGGTTACAATTTGAAGTTTACAGATATATATTTTTAAGTCCAATAGGCCAATGCATATTGTCTATGACGATGAGGCAGCTTACATTGGTGGAACTGATATGAAGACCATCTCTATTAAAAAGTACCAGTCATGCTCAACAGTAGCTGGATACAATAATAAAATAAACCAAGCAAAAGAATGTGTTGTAACCATGTGCTTGACAAATTTCAGAGAGCCTACGTTTGCTGAGCTAGCTAGTCACATGCTGCTATGAATTCTGTCGCTTGATTTGTTTTAGAATGGTGAATCATCCGTGACACTATGACTCATATGCGTAATTTTATTAATAGAGGAATGAAAGACTCTGACGAAAGTCTCTTAGACCAAAACGTTCAATTGTTATGAATAAAACTGCACCTTGAAAGAAATGCCTGGTCACAGAATTTTGTTTATTTCTTCACTATATACTCATACTTTACTCCAGCAACTAGTTAGCTAGCTGTCTACCAGTGAACCTCTACTTGCTGTGATATAATTGTATCATAAACTCACATTTGAGGAAAGTAGTACTGTGCATCTTCAGGTCATGACCCTTAGGTACAGATCAAAAATCAAGCTGTCTCACCCAATATCTGCTTCCCTGCGAACAGAGATGAGTTCTGTTGGTTCTGTTTTAAGCAGCTGGGAATGTTCTGTGTTGGCAGACACTAGACAGGCCAGAAAGAAAGATTCAGTCACAGGAGAGCAATGTTGTGTAATGTGTCAGGGAACATGTTGCTTGCATGGCCACTCTGAAAATGTGGAGTAAGTCAGAGAGAGGCCTCGTTTCCCAGCATCTGTTCCCGGAGACGCTGTCACCTCAAACAGGTGGTGGCACTGCGGCTGGCACAGCTGGCAAAGCCTGACATCTGTGCTGCGCTGTGACTCGCACACAACACAGCTAGCGCGTTGAATCCTTTCACCCCCTCTCACCCAGCCGCAGCCAATTTCAGCCAGCCTCCAATCCCACAATCCCTCACTGCAGCCTCAGCAAGGCAAGAAACAGACTCACCATTGCAACTCGTGGTCCTGAAATGGTTCTCATTACAGCACCAAAAAAAGAGAAATAGCCTTCAGGTGTTTGCGTGTTACATCGAGGAGGCATTTATCAGAGCTACAATTTTTATACATATCACAGGAAGCAACATTTGTGGTAATTACCCACATCAAAGACATTCCTTCCCTCTTTATTTTTGTAGGTAGCGCAGGGGAAAGGGTGAGTCAGGCCTGGTTGGGTTATTTTTAATTTGGCCTTTATAATAATAGAAACATTTCTTGTTATGTACACCCTTAACAGTTGGAAGCCTTTCTGAGAAATTGGCCATGCCTTCAGGAGTCAGATATAGTATGTGATATGTGCATATTTGTGCATGCATAATTTTTGAGAGTACCTATGGTCCTTGGGTTTTGTTTGTGTTGCCACAGGCACGGATAGGAAACCCATTGGCTGTGTACGTCCTGTTGTGGTTAAAATAAAGGAGGGAACTTGAGGGGGTGAGAGTGGGGTCAGGAGGTGAGAATCAGCAGGGCGCATCTGGAGCAGTAATAAAGAAGCACCGTTCCCAGATCAGCGCTCATCGTATTGACGTTTGTCATACCTTGATTTATTGACTTATGCAGCCGCTTTGATCTTAGCCAACTTGCAGTGCAGTCAGTTTTACATTAGTACAAGACCACATTGTACCAGGGCATGCAGAGGCTGCTGTTGCAGTGCTGCATTAATACAGCAATGATTAAAAGCAGAGGTAGGCTTGCATACTTCTGAGTTATTTTGTTCCTCACTTGTGAACAGACAAACTGAAAGCTACAGAGAACAGAATGTCTCCCCGTCTGAATATTACACATGTAGAAGATGGGTGGGTGTTAGAAGGGGGGGGGATAACAAATGATATGGGTCATTGTTCTTGATTGTGGAAAAAAATCTAAGCTAGTAGGCTATTTTTTTTCCGTTCACACACTATCATTTGCATTTGTTTCCATGACCAACAAAGCCGTAATTATGTGTAAAAACAAAAAAAGTACTGAATGCTCCCTTTAGTTGCATAGTTTTAACATTGACTAAATACATAGCATTTTATTTAGCATTTTCATATGAGGGAAACTCAGGAGAAAGTACACAAGGAGAAAGTACACAAGTGCAACTTTGGTGAGGTCCACAATAGACAAAAAATGCAGGAAATTGCAGTTTCTTTCCAAACACAGAGAGGAAGGTGCAATCATTACAGCATTACAGTTAATGCACCCAGTTCAGGAAAGAAGAATGTTTTGGCCAGAGTACAAGGGATGCAACTGTGCTGGAGAGGCCACCCTCATATGTACCACAGTTAAGCCTGTTTCTAAACCTTTGCATAGGATAGACCCTGTGCATTAAAAAGACAGCCTGAGTTACTGGAAGTCAGTCCTTTATTTCTAGCAGGACAAGAGTAAGGCTTCAGCATGTGGTTGCAATTTTTCATCTGAAGGAATTTGAGGCACAGGCTGACAGAGGGTAGAGGTGGGTGGCACTGTGGTCCCATCCTGACTCAGAGTCTTGGGATGCAGTGTGTGTATGTGTGTGTGTGTGTGTGTGTGTGTGTGTGTGTGTGTGTTTTGAAAAGGGAGGGGGAGTTGTCCCAAAGGCCTGTCTTGTTCAGGTAGATTGAGAAGAATCATTTGATAAGGGACTTCAAAGACTGCCTTGATTCTTGCCCTCCAAGCATGTCCAGTTTCAACGACTGCAAACTGAAAACATCTTTTATCAGACAGGGGTTCACGGAAAGCAGTTCGCTGAGGAAATAATTATTTGTCTGCTGTTTTGCCTCATTTTAGTGTTGTATGGCGTATGTTTATTCTGTTATTCTTTGTGCTATTCTCACAGCTGCTCATTGAGCTTTAGTAGATTGTGCATTTTTTTTCATTTTAAGAATACTCCTGGAATATTATGGGATGTGGATATTACGCACATGCATATTATGAGATGCTTTAGTGTGTTGTGAAGGAGGTGGGATCTTTGAGGCATCGGGATACCCAACACGTCGTTCACATTTTGCTATATTTGTCGGCACCAGATTCCAGTATTGGGTCAGGAGTAGTGTCATATTGTTTTCAGTATTGTTGTTCAATTGTTAACTGTCACGTATAAAGCTGTTGTGAAACTAATATCAATGTTAGCAATAATATCAATCACACACTTGAAATAAGAATAGGCATCCTATGTAATCAAGATACTCAGCAACTCAATCTTCAGCTGTAAGGTGTTATCTTTTATTTTGGTTTGATTTCCCACAGAGACCCCATCCTTCCAAGGATTCCATTTTTACAAACAGGATGTAGGACACTGTATTTTACATTCAAAGATTTCTCTGCATTGCTGAACTGGACAGTCTAACACTAGAATTCTAGCACTAAAGTTGAGCTGTTTAAATAGTGTACAGGATCCTTTATCTAAACTAGAAATTAATATGATGACTCTCCCAGTGTTAAACGGTCTCTGCGTCCGCTGTGGCTGCGACTCTTTCCCAGAAAACGGCAGCAGATGGCAAGCGGCAGGAGATCATTGTCCTGGACTCAAAGAGGAGCAACGCCATCAACATCGGTCTGACCGTACTCCCCCCACCTCGCACAATCAAGACGGCCATCCTCAACTTCGATGAGTACGCGTTAAACAAAGAGGGTATTGAGGTAAGCGGGGTAAAAGGTGGGTCCAGGGGCACAGCGCTTCAATGCACTGTTCTGTATGACAGTCCACAGCTTAAGAAAGTTAGAGATATGATTTCCAATTTGTGAATATTTGACCCCTGGCAAAAGCAGTGTTTACGTATTATTTACTCAGTTCTTTCCAGCACCGGACTGTATGCATCGGTCATCAGTAATAATCTCTAGCTTTCAAAGGGCATCTGAGGTGACTATAATAGGACATAATATCCAGGGAGAATGTTTGGTTGGACTTGACAGGCATGTGTAAGTCAGTCTTGTAAAAGGCTTGCCATTTGATATGTGCTTGTTATATCAAAATAAACACTGAACCTTAATTTCATTATTTAACACATTTTAAACATTGCAAGGATTTTTTAATTAAACTCAGATACTGTTAATATGTAAGGTAAACTAATAATTGTTGATGTATAACAAGAGAACAAGAGGCCGTTTTTTCCGCAATACTTTTAAACATTACAGCATTTTCTGCCCTTGATAACATGAAAAGCCATTCACGACGGTTCTCTATAGTAAGTGTGCAACCCCAGCAGTTTCTGAGCTGGCAGGCTAAAACCATTTACTTCAACTCCATTTCCAAAATAAACTGGGTCTCATTAAAAGACACTCGTTTACCCCTATGCACTAAAAATACACACATTTCCATTGAATCTGCGCAACTGACTGAGTTTTCACTCAAAAAAGGGTTCAATTAGTTGGGATTGGCTACTGTCTCGACATGTAATGTGGTTTCCTCATGGGATCGGAGGATTTTTGGCAGATTTTGGATAATTAATCACTTCTATGATTAAAGGTTAGCATTGTAGGCATAGCTGAAGGTCATTTTCAAACCATAATGGGGACCTTTGGAGGATTTCAGATCTGTAAATAATGATTAATTTTGAGTTGCATCCTTCTCCTTTTTTGTATACTATAGATTCTTGTCTTTTTTTTCTGTGGTAATGCTAGTACTGGGCAGGAAAACCTTGCTCCACCTTTTTGTCCCGGAAAAGTAAAATGCTACATATGCCTTCAGAAAACCAAAGTTAGTCTAAATGTCACGAAAGGCAGGGAGATAAACATTGTTCCCTGTGGTCCTAAAATGCTAACCTTCTATTTTCTTCTACCAAGGTGTTTTTTTACTTTCCAATGTAAATATTTCTTTGCAGGCCCATTCTCACATACTATTGGGGATTGGTTTCAGTGTTGTGTTGCTCTTTTAGATTTGTGTTGATGGTGTCAATTAATTCATTGTGAAAGAAAAAATGAACCACTGTTGGATTTTATTTGTCCTTAAAAACACATAAATTTACTTTCAGGTCTTCTCCTCTGTGTGAAGAACTACAGACCATCATATCACCTTGTACTGTATTGCTTATCTCTCTCCTCTCCCTCTGCTTCATTATGTCCATTTAGAAAATCCTGACAATGATTCCCACAGAGGAGGAGAAGCAAAAGATCCAAGAGGCCCAGCTGGCCAATCCAGACGTCCCGCTAGGCAGTGCTGAGCAGTTCCTCCTCACCCTGTCCTCCATCAGCGAGCTCTCTGCTCGCCTGCAACTCTGGGCCTTCAAGATGGACTACGAGGTCATCGAAAAGGTCAGAGCACCCCTTTCTTAGCCCAGTCACCCCCTGCCAACGCACGCACACACACGCACACACTCATATCATACGCAAGCACACACTCTCAATCCTCAACCTATCGCATCGAAAACAAAAGAAATCCCACAGCTTTTTATCTAACCTGAAACAAGTAAAGAGTAACTTTACAAATGGGTATAGAAAAAGAAGAGTTACAGGAAGAGAGCATCTGTTCTGCTAGTCTTCTCACCTGGCTGAACTAACAACAAATAGTGTATTTACTCCAAGATCCCAGCTTCATGAGAGGCTGGTGTTAGTGATGTAATATGAAACAACATTTGATGCTGGAGTAGAATAAATAGTTTGAACCATGGCTTCTTACCATTTAAGCACAGAACATGAGAGGGAGATGTACCCAGAGATATTCCTCAAAGCAGTAGAGAGAGAGACAACTATAAAAACACAGCATTGCCTAGTGCACCTATTCCACATTGGGATTATTGATCCCAAATGAACGTTGCCGCCTTGTGCCGCTGACCCACAGGAAGTGGCCGAGCCACTGCAGGACCTAAAGGAAGGGATGGACCAGCTGGAGAAGAACAAAACTCTCCGATACATTCTGTCAACACTGCTCACCATCGGCAACTTCCTCAATGGGACAAATGTGAGTCGTGGCTGTTCACAGCTCTATTAAGATAATCTTTATGTTGATATTGATGTATATTTGTGTTAATGTAAGTAACTGATGATGACGATATTGTGATGATGATAGCAATGTGAGAAATTTATTTATCATTAACCTCTTGATTGTATGTGTGTGTGCATTTGTGTGTTTGTGTATGCGTGTCTGTGTGTTTGTGCTTGTGTATGTGTGTGTGTGTCTCCAGGCTAAGGGCTTCGAGCTTAGTTACCTGGAGAAGGTTCCGGAAGTGAAGGATACAGTGCACAAGCAGTCCCTTCTGCACCACGTCTGCACAATTGTGGTAGAGAAGTTCCCCGACAGTTCGGACCTCTATTCTGAGATCGGGGCTATCACTCGCTCAGCCAAGGTATAGCATGGCTCCTGGCTGTACAGGCACCCACTCATATGCAGTACAGCATAGCTTATGGCTATGTAGACACCCACTTTCACTTCCACATGGTGTGGCCACCCACTTAACAGCTACCTTTGATTGGCAAAGTAGTATGTCCCCTGCCCCCAGCTTTATCCATCAGTTCAAGAGAGACATGGAGAGGTGTCTCTGTTATGATATCTTCATCTGTGTGCTTTATTGTTACTTAATTCCACATTTTTGTACCCTTAAGCACATTTTAATTTGTAGTTTCTTATCACAACTTGCGTAAGATGCCTGTGGTATTATAGTTACAAATTACAGCAGAATGTTCTGAAAGTTTTTAGAATGTAAACAGTGAGGTAGTGAGCAGTCAGGAATAATTAACAGTTAGCTTATTGAACCATAACAAATGTTTGTGTACCCATGCATCATGAGAATGAAGTGTGTGAATGCAACTGAGAGTTGACCCATGATTACTATACATTACATCATATACATGGTACATTATATTTTTAACACCTGACCTTATATACGCATTTTAAGCTGTTTGTTGCAAATGGGAATCAAGGTACAGATACTACACATAAATCTTGCCCATAATTAATTTGTCTAATTACAGATGTATTTATGTATGTAGATGTATGAGGGTTAAATAACTCTAAACCAGCTGAGACAAAATTTTATAAGGTGAAAATAGTTCATAACAATCAAGGAATTTGTACATTTTGAGCAGGAACATTATTACCTTTAACAGACTTGCCACAGGCCATTTACAGTAATCCTGCAGACCAGGAAACTGGGTTTCTCTTGTCCTGTCTCTTGGTTTCACACCTCAGGGTGTGCACCGAGGGCATGATCTCTTATAAAGCCTGATATTTCAGAGGCGGTACTCTAAGTTACTGTATATAATGTAATCAGGTGTGGGTGTGAATTCAGGGTCCTTGTCATCATCTCTCCAGGTGGACTTTGACCAGCTGCAGGAGAACCTGTGTCAGATGGAGCGCCGGTGCAAAGCCTCCTGGGACCACCTGAAGGTCATAGCCAAGCACGAGATGAAGCCAGTGCTGAAGCAGAAGATGTCAGAGTTCCTGAAGGACTGCGCAGAGAGAATTATCATCCTTAAGATCGTGCACCGCAGGATAATTAACAGGTGTGCTTTATTAATCAACCTAATCCCAAATTTCCTTCATTATCCCCATGCCATCAGTATCCTAAAAATCAATTGCAAAAATTTGCTACTATTTAAGATGGCTTGATGATTTTGATTGAAGCTTATACGAATAAATGGGTCCCTTTATTCATATAAAGTTGCAGATTAATCTGAGGAGGGGTTTTTAGGGCCTTCACCTTCCCTTAATTTGACTTGATGGTTTTGATTTAACCCAGAGATTTGGCAGCATCTCTAATTGGTTGGTATTAATGTGTACTGCTCTGCAGAAATCAAAATAATTTCTGCTTTGCTCAAACTTGTGACTCAGAGGTAAGAACCATGCGCCGTGCCACGGTATTGACTCTGGAAGTCCGTCTGCCCGTCCTCTTTGCTCCCAGGTTCCATGCCTTCCTGCTGTTCCTGGGCCACCCTGTGTACGCGATACGGGAGGTGAGCATCCACCGCTTCAGCAAGATCGTGAGCGAGTTCGCGCTGGAGTACCGCACGACACGCGACCGGGTCCTGCAGCAGAAGCAGAAGAGGGCCAACCACCGGGAGCGCAACAAGACCAGGGGGAAAATGATCACGGATGTGAGTGCTCGTACCAACCCGTGACCTGGCTTTATGCCCTCCACCCATGCGGAGACCTCTGCTCTCACCTCTTCTTTCTCACATCACTGTGTCTCATTTCCCTCTAAAACTCCCCTATTTCTTCCCCCTTCCCCTCACCTACCAGCAACTGCAACCCCCCCCCCCCCCCCCCCCCCGCCCACACACACACACACACACACACACACACACTCTCTCTCCACCTCAGAACACCACATTTCTTCCTTCCTCTCCTCTGCCCTTCATCCATAATATCTAGCTCTTTTTTCTTTTATCCCGAGCCAGTACCTTACAGCAGGGACTACTTGAGGGTCAATCCTAAATAACAGAGCCACCTTCCTGCAGTGACAGACCCCATGCTGATACTAAGAGCTCTTTGGAGTTGTGATGAGATTGGGCTGTATCTGTTCTGAGAAGGACATGCCATTGATTGCACTATGTAACATTATTTATATGCTCAGCAGACACCCTCGTCCAAGGTGACTGTGCTTTCAGTTTTGTAATTTGCAGAGTCAGTAACCCATAGTAATTGAGGTAGTGTACCCTGCTCAAGGGTACAACAGCAGTATCACTCTTGCTTATTATTCCACTCTTCAAAGCTTTACATCTCTCATACCCTACTGCATGGCTTTCAACCTTATAGATTATTCAAGGTCATAGATGATGAGTTTCTTTGCCTGTTTTTTATTGCGATATTTGGATGGAGAAGTATTAGGGCAGCTCAGGTAAAGGTACAGAATATTTTGTTTTTGTTCATGCAGATACTTACAGGTATTTCTGGCTCCTGGTCTTAGTGGTTAAGGAATCAGTCTTGTAACTACAAGGCTGCAGATTCAGTTTCCATGTTAGGTGTTGCTGTTGTAGCAAAACTAAACAAATCTGTTCTGTAAATGCTATAAACACCTTTAATAATAAGTCTTTCATTCTGTACTTCATACTGTATGCCCTTTACTTTTTAGTATGTTTCTGTTATTGAGTTTGAGGCTACTGGTGATAGTTGTATAGAATGGATCAAGGAGGAAAAACAGGTAGAAAATGTAACCCAGCCCTATATGCCCTATCAAACTTGTTTCCTTAAGTTCTCAATGAAGTTCAGCTCAGCAATATTTCAGTTCATTTGATTTTAAAGTCATTTCTAGTGTGAGGAAAATGTGATGGCAATAGAAAGTCTAGGGTTAAGTTGCTTAGCTATTGGCAGGCATATGCTTGTACAAAATAAATCAAGTCCACATAAAGAAGGACCACCAACTGTCAAAATACATAGGTGAGATCTGAGGATAGGCAGAGGTAAGGAGCCAGGTTGGCTTAAGGAAAACGGTATCTAGCTCTTTCTAGCCCCTAGTTTCAGTCCAGAGTGTGGATTGCTACTTCTGTCCTGTTTTGTTTTTGATCAAATTATTTTTGGAGCTGCAAACTGGTCCAGAGATTACAGAGGACTTAAATTCAAGGAAATCCACAGAAATCCCACAAATAAACACAGGAAAACAGAAAAGTGAAACATATCAGGTTTTACAACTTTCCATCTTGTTTTATTTGAATTTGTGCTTGGCTGTGTCGACCCAGTGTTTTAGCCAGTTTGGTGTTTTTATTAATGTGATTATTTGCTTTCAGAAATAACAGAAGTGCCCAAATCAAGATCTGAACTTGTGACTTCTCGGTCATGAGTCCAGTGATTGAGCCTCTACCTCTCACAGCTCTTTCAACAGAAATACACATACAGTGTATACACATACATGGTTTTGTTATATTAACAAGTTTACAGCGGGAGTATGGTACTGGCTTCACACCGGGTGCAGGCGTAGATCACACATATACACCCACAAACACTCACACAGAGCAAGTGATATCAATAGCACTTCCTTGCAGTCATGTTTTTATGCCTAGCCAAGAACCAGAGAGCAGAACAAAAGCAAGTAATTGTATGTATTAAGATGGCAGACAGTCAGCTATTTCATTTTTTTTTTTTTTTATGATGACAGAGTGAAGCTCATGACTCTCAAAATCAGTGGAGCTATCATGTGCTGTCATCAATGATTCACTGCTTTGTACCAGTCATACTGTTTTGCTACTGTTTGGTGAGCAAGTCTTTGACTGACAGCACACAGTAGCTCCCAAGCATGGAGCCTTATTCTCCCATCACTGTCCACACCCACAGGACAGAGTGTTGATGTCATCATGGTGAGCTGCCCAGTCAGTGAAGAGCAGCCCAGCTTTACATGCAGATAAGAGCTAACGCCGGTAGCCTTTAGAAGAAGAAGATACAAAAACGGCACAACCAGGAGCAGCTGTCAGTGCAGTGAGGATGTTTACAGATCCAGTCTCCACATCCCATCCACAGCAGCAGGGATCAGCCCCTTGCCAGACACCTCCTCCAGCTCAGATTAAGAGCCCGTTGTCCCAGAGAGGCTGGTCGCTCCGTGTGCACTCAGCAGTGTTTGGCTTGGCGGCAGCCTCTCGCAGTTCAAGGGGACCCCTAATTCAATCACTGTGTGAAAATACAAACCTCTGGATGTCCCCACATGAGAAATAACAAACTCTTCTGAGATCTTGGTAGTCTTACACACCAAGGGGGGTGGTGGGTGTTGCTCAACCCTCTGTCATGTCTCTACGTATGCATGTAGGCCCTTAGATCCTCCATAATTGGGGCATATTGGACAGAGCAGTATACATACATGCATTTTGCAAACTGCATAACGAAGTGCGTGTCTTTTTTGTATGATATCTTAAATCTTTGAAAAACATGACTTATCAGCTTTGTTAAGGCCTTTTGGTTTTAATGTTTTAGGTTCTGTTGTAACACCCTAAAAGGTGTCATACAGTCCTGGCTGCTGAGTACATTTGGACAGAAAGGCTTTTTATGGGAATAACATGTTTTTCCCCCAGTCTTATTAGATGGTTTTGGTCTGTCCTGCAACCCAGTTTTCTTCACAACCAAATTCTTTTTCTCTTTGTTTTATGTCCCTCTTCTCTTTCTTTTTTATGTCTCTCTCTCAATGCCTTTCTGTCCCTGCCACTTTTCTATATTTCTCTCTCAGTCTCTTTGTCATTTGGTATCTCTGTCTTTATTTTTTCTTGTCTTTTTGCCAGTCTCAATCATTTCCTTTTTTTCACATCTCAATCTTCTTACTCCTCATTTCCTCATTTTCTGTCTCTTCTCTAGACTGATGATGAAGAGGATGGTGAGGTACTGTATGTGCAAGTGTGGCTGTGTGAGGGATGTGTGGGGACGTGCACGTTTCTACCATTTGTGTGTGTGTGTGTGTGTGTGTGTCTGGTCTGTTTTGAGATGTGTATGCACATATGCCTGTGTGGGTGTAAATGTGTGCATGTTTGTGCATGTGTGTGGTTTTTAATTATGGGAACGAGGGTATGGATGTGAGTGTGCTTGTGTCTGTGCACAGGCGTGATTGCATGTGTGTTTGTGTTTGCAGTGGTAGCACTCAAACCTAGACTGAAATTAACTAAAGTTTACTTTCTTTTCATTTCTGCTGTCCTCCTCTGTGGTTAAGGAGTTTCTGTTCCCAGAGAGAGTTTTGTTAGGCGCTATTTGTGTCATACTAATCAGGTGTCTCCTAAATGTGTCCTCACCCACAGCCTGAGTTCTAACGGTTCTAACAGGCTTCTGTCTTTGGGGTGCTAGGTGCAGAGTCTTTCACATGATTTATAATAGATAAAGCAAAGTGTGAGCCTCAATGGTTATCTGCCGAGTATCAGAGGAGGGAGTTCAAAATGAGAAATGTACCTTGCTTTCAGACCACTTGCTCATTTTGCTATGTTCTGTTTTTACTCTTTTTTTTCTGGCTGTTCATATCTTCAAAAAGAATTTTCATGTTGTAGATGCAGAATACCTCCAGGTGGAGCCACTGAGCATGTCACTAGAAGCATCATGGGAAGAAATCGGTTTTAACTGAGTTCATTCTGAATTGCCCCTAATCAGTCATTATGGATATCTCACCATTATTTTCAATGCAGTAACACTGTATTACTTATCATATGTAAAGCTCATCTCACTGACCAAAAACAATGTGTACTCAGTGCAGAAACTGTAGTGATTTCATCAAAAAGCCTTGCATTAGATCTTTTCTCATTATGTAATGTTATCTCTTGTCTCTCCCTGATCCTAAATCAATTGTGCGGAAAGCTAACTGTGTGCTCCCTCCACAAATAATATTTTTTCATATCTCAGGGTTACTGTTTAGGCAATGTCAGCATAAATAAACAATTTCCACTAGTGTTTGTTCAGATGACTTTCGTTAGATCAGCACCTTAGAGCAATATAGCAATCATGTCTTGTTAAGGAAGCATTTGAACCCCATCCAAACAATGGATCTAATCATGGCTTTCAAACATGAGGAGACAATAAGGGGAAAGTGTGTGTGTGCATGTATGTGTGTGTGTTTGTACGCATGCATGTCTGTGTTGAGGGTAGGAAGGCGTGTGGGTGCAGGTGAGGAAATATGAATCCCAAACAGCCACACAGGGGGTCAGTGTCTGCAGTCAGGCTCTTGCTTGTGGAATCTGACCCAGCAGTAATACACTCTACCACCCCAGGGGATGCCACCTCACCATCTCCACAAGCTGTGTGAAAAGACAGTAGGAATAAACCTAAAAATGGGCCACGATTATATTACACCTGACTGTTCTCCATCAGTTCAAGATGTGTTGCAGACTGTCAGCAGCAGTTTAGAGGAAGGCCACCACAGGGTGCCAGTAAGTTTGTAGATATTTTAAAGAAAGGGAGGTGCAGCCCTACATGCAGAAGAGGATTGGGTCAGAGGACAGCGGTCTGTATGAGTGTAGCAATTAGTCGTTTTTTTTTTTTTCAATCGGTCAGTTTGAAATCTTATGATACATTTCTGTCTGCGTGCTCACATTGATGTCAAAGCAAATGTAACTGATACTTGATTTTTGTGTTTTACCTTGGTTTATTCTTTTAAATATTTATTTCTAGTAGTTTGATGATGACATTTTTTACCAAAGACTTCATAAGTATAATTTGGGATTGCAAGGCATAGACATGCTTTTTAAGTATTTAATTGCAGTGCATTGAATCCTCACATTCTCAGTCATTTCCAGTCTCCTGCACATACCCAGCACTAACATGAACAAATATATTCTTTTAACAGTTTTTTTCAGCATCTCAGGAGGGACATGCAGGCACTCTGTCTTATCAGTTATCTAATTTTAAAACAAATAATTGGAACAAAGCATTAAAATTAAATTTTCATATGGTTTGCCAGTTCCAGTATGTTGCTAAAACTCTAAGATGTGTGTGAGTTAAGACAGCACTGTCTGCCTCTCCATCCCCCACACCCCCTTCCATCTCTAGAGCGGGAAATTCGGCAACACCCCCTCAGCAGAACAGGACGGTCAGACTCAAGGCCTTCAGTATGCAGAGGACGCTGCCGAGCATGAGCACATGAAGGCAGTGCTGAAGAGCAGCCTGCAGGGCAGCGACAGCGGAGCTTCCGTCGTCCCTGGGCTCCGCACACGCACAAGAGCAAGTCGGGGTGAGCGCTGTTGTGTCATCATTACCCAGAAAGCCCTGTGCTTTTACACCTCAGACCCTTTTATTTATCTTCACCAAGTACCACTCTCTATTTTATTTCTGGCTGTCTGACACCTCACATTACTTCTGGAGATTGCCTGGGGCAAGACCAGATCAGTGGAGAGTATCGCCTTGGGCATTGTGATTTATTCTTTCATACATGGAACTAGACTGTGATAGATCACACCTTAAAAACATTGTGTTTATGAGCGTTAAGGACCGTTGATTTTAGTCCATGCTCTGTCCATTATAGGTCGCTTTGGCTTGTGGGCATCAGGGAATGACGAGTCACCGAACGCCACTGATGACGCTGCAGATGAGATCATGGAGCGCATTGTGAAGTCCGCCACACAGGGCCCAAGCCAGCGCACCCAGCCACGCGAGAGGAAGAGGTCGCGCGCCAACCGCAAATCACGTGAGTAACACCACAAGTGTGACGAGCCCAATCCTGACTGACCCACAAGTAATTGCGACACTTATGTATCTTGTACCGTGTCATATCTTCATCACCACACATATCACTCACAGAGTCGTAGCACATGTGTCCACACACAGAGAACAACATGCCTCTCATTCCTGGTTCCTTCTAAACAAGAATTCAAAAAGAAACTCAAAATGTAAATGGACATTTGGGCAAATGGACAATGCCAATGAAAAGGTAGATGGACAGATTTTGGAGGTGAAAGAATTCCAGAAATAAAAAGCAATCAGTGGATCATATATCTGGTTATCTTTCATAAAGAAATATGGTGGGTCCTAGCAGGGGGCTGTGTATAGCTGTATGTGAGAGCTGTCCTCCAATAATGAAGCATCCTTCAATGGTGGCAACTACTTGCCAGCTCACTGCACAAAACTCCATCCACCCTGATCCAAAGCTTTGTGATTTTATTAAATAGAACTATATATTCCGACGTTCATTTCACACAAATATCACCTGCTGTCTCTCAGTCTTTGCCAGGCTGTGAGGGGCCAATATTTGGAACTAAATACATTCTCCACATGTTATTATCATTACCAACAACACAAATGGCCCAAAGTTTAAATTTTATCATGATATTTTTTTCATACTATGTATGACCGTCATCTTCAGTGCCAAAGTCATTGTGAAGTATTTTCTCCTTTTTCCTCAATAGTCACTTTTCCTTGTTGGGCAGCAGAACTGACCATATGGCACGAGACAAGCCGGTGGCTTTAAATGGTTATTACTTCATGCTGGCTTTGGAAAGGAAATGCAGGCTTTACTTTATATAAAGACAATTTGCCTATGTAATTACACTGTACTTAAATTACTGTGTAACTGCTCTACACCCACTCATTGTTGTAATTACAAAAAGGTTTAAGGATGGGTTTGGGGTTAGATTTAGGGTTGAGGTAAGGTTGAGGCTTGGATTATTCAGATAATCTTCGTAATTTGCAAAACCAAAAACTAATGTTACTTTTTACATTGTAACCAGATACGTAGCAATTACACAGTAGTTAGAATGCAATATATAATTATATTGGGTAAATTGTCTGGTTAATATGAAGTGTTGATGATATGAAGTGAAAATTCTACCATTAGAAAAAACATGTAAACATGTAAGTGGTTATAGTAATAATGATGATGATGATGATGATGATGAAATTTTCTCTCTGCCTACAGTGAGGAGAACACTGAAGAGCGGTCTGACTCCTGAGGAGGCCCAAGCGCTGGGTCTCATGAGCGGCTCTGAAATGCAGGTGTGAGGGGGAGACAGGTCCATCGACGCACAGAGCCACCCGGGAAGCCCCCCCCTCCCTTGTCCCCCCACCCCCTTCTCAATCTCTCGTCGCCTGAGCCGCACACACTCCAGAATGCTCCACCCCATCTTCATCCAGTCTTTTCACGATTCTCTGCGTCACTGTGGCCAGTGGTGTCATTGTCATTTTTTTCATCCACTTTGTCCGGGTGTAACACAAACGGAGAGAACAAGGACAGTGAAAGGCCTGTTAATGCCTGGAGGGGAGGGGTGTAGGTAAGGTTCAGTGGGTCACGAAAGGTAGAAACGATGCTAGCGATGTAGGCAGAGATTTCATTGTAGCAATTACAGTGTCCCACTCAGGATGTGAACCTGGACCAAGAGTCCAGTGCTCTAACCTCTTTATTAGTTGGTGCCCAAGAGATGAATTGGAGAGTGTTTTCAATGTGTCGCTCCTTATTGAATTGGTATCGTTAAGTTTTCGTTTAAGCTTGGGTGCCATGTTGCAAGGTGTCCCCGCACCCCTCTAATGTATCAGTTCCTGTCAGAGTCACATGACAGTGACCATGTGACCCAAACAGGATTATGAACACAGCACAACCCTGTGAATCTCTCAATGTAAAGGGGTACTACATGTGCTTTACCATAGTGAGTAGTGCTCACTGTGGCCTCCAAGTTTTCACTGTTTTACTGAAACTATTTAAATGTTGGCATTGTGTTCTGAGAGAACAGAATCATCACCCACCTCTTTTGAATCTATTTTGGTTCATGTAAAAACCATTTTGTTTAAGTGTTGTGACCATTTGGGCCTAAATTCAGATTGGAACTGCATTGTCCTGGTAATGCATATCTGTATGCTATTTGTGCAAACAGTGTAGTGCTATAATACTATAAATCAAGTGCTCAGAGTTTGAATACCCTCGTTAGATGGAGATGTGGAAGTTAGAATAGAGACAGGAATATGAAGAACAAGTCAGATATGTGCCCTGACCTGACAGACAGACACCTACTGTAAATTCAGAATGCACTAGAGATCTGCATCTCATCTGAACTCACCAGCTCAACAATAGCACATTTTAATATGATGACAGAGTGGCTGTTTTTAAAGATTGTTGTATCTGGTATACGCACAGATCACTGTGTTATGTAATGCAAACCATTGCAAAGTATAATCAAAGTCTGTCAGAAATGAGGTGGATAGGGAGGGTTGGATGTCTTTAGGATGTCCTACTGGAAAGCTTTTAAAGGGATGAATTTTAACTGAAAGCTGAAGAGACATTTTGTTTCAGAAGTAATGCATATGAAGGGCAAAACAGAAGGACAAAGGCAAAGCCTTGATTTTTTTTTTAGATTTTTTTTAGACTGTAGATTTATTTTATACCCCCTCTCCTCCCCGGGTTGTGTTCTGTGTTGGAAGAGAGTATTGAAACAGAAAAAGCACAAATATATTTAAAGATATAGGTGGGTCAGATAAATATCTCCATCACAAGGGTTGTGTGTGGTTAAATGTTGACTCACAGTGCTACACTGCAGAGCATGAATGAGATTATGAGCAGATAGGCCAGTGGGAATGTTAATCGTACGAAAGCTGCACAGCCACAGCATTCTAATCACCTTCAGCAGCAGTGACAGTTGTGTAAACCCCCACCCCCAAAAGGTAGACAGTGAAACAGAAATCCAACATGCTGTACCGCCATGCTTTAAATTGTATATTCAAGAGACTCCAACAGATGCTTCACATTACTGTGTCAACCACATACTGCATTTGTAAACTGTCTTGACTGCTGGCAAAATGGCTTAAAATAGTGTGCATGTAAGTGTATCATCTGCTGTCAGTGGGTCTGTCCCTGTCATATTGTGTAATAACGATACAGTATCCTTTTTTTACCTTAAGCTCACATCCACATTTCTGACCCCTTTTTTGTTCTTTGCATTTTGTTTTGTCGTAGACAGTATGGCTTGGAGTTCAGTCACATAGTGTCAGGGTTATAAGACACCAATACTTTCTGATTAGATTTGAGTGCATAATGGTGGGTGCCTCCAGCCTTGAGAGTATGTGTCATTAATTGGATCATGTGTGACCTGCCAATCGGGGATAAGTGTGGGAGGAGCCAGACAAAGCATTGGGGCAAAACTGGACCACAATGCATGACTTGCTCAAGATTGATGTCTTTCATGCTGCAAACAGGATGTTTGTCCTTCAAACTTACATGACCTTTGACGTTTCTGTACAGTCACTGACCCAAATTGAATGATAGTGTTGCTGAGCAAGCTGTGTTGGCTGCTAAAGTTTGTGACCTTCATTTAGCAGTTGTGTCAAAGGTCAAATCTGTATTGGGCCCAAAAACATAGGGACTGGAGGGAAGAGTGTTGGGGAAGAGCCTTTGCTTCTCCCACTGTGTGGAAAAGATGAAAAAACCCTTGAGTATTCAAACAATGTCAGGAGCATTTAAAAAACTTTTTTTTATTAGAAACTAATAATGAGCTTTGAAGGGCTTTAGATGACCGAGTGCCTTTCTCTATTTATTCAGCCATGTTCAGGGAGAAATTGAAGTGGATGTAATCTTCTAATCTTCTATAATATAAGGACTGTCTGAGAGCTGGGCAGCTCCTACAGGTCAAGCTATCAGTCTCAGATACAGTCAGAATAACCAACAGGTCATTCAACAGCTGTGAGTTTTCTCTTTTTTCTTTTCTAATGCCACAGAGTTAAAAGTATTCTGTTTTACATTGTTTTTCTAGTTGGTCAAGGAACAAAATCTCAAAGTAGCCTTTATTGGTTGTTTTTTTCCTGACAAGAATGGTTTTGCTAAACTTTTTTTGGAATTATTTATCGTGAAGATTTATTCACACTCTTGACTGCACAACACTTGAGATAAACGGAAAAGTCACTTCGCTAAACTCAAATGGCACTACATTCATTCTTTTTGCTTTTTTTATTTTCATGGAGGATAGTACTGTTCTGATAGTACTGATAGTATAGTATGTACTATCCAGCACCTTATTCACCATTTGTAGCATGAGATTTCTATTGAATAAAAATAGTAAGAGTATTAATAAATACAAAAGTAATGAGTAAGAAAGTCAGTGTCTTCAATACCATTTTTCTCAGACGAGAATTGTAAAATGAAAACAAGAAAAATGTAAAGTTAAAACAAGAATTTAGATGCAAAAAGGACAAATACTGTAATATTATGTAAATGTCACTCTGTTGTGTTTTATTTTTGTTGTTTCTTTTTCAATGTGTTTTGTTTGTATTTTGTGTAGAATAGTGTAAAATAGGCTACAAAATAGCAGTGTTATTCTGTGAATTGTAATTTAAAGAGAAAAAACAAGCCATGCATGGTTAAACAAGAGATATTTACAGACATTTCGCTAATGCTAGAGATAAAGGGAGGTTCTATGTTTGATTTTAACGTTCAAAAAAAAAAAAACAAATTTTTGCTTTGGTTACATTTTGTGTTTTTACTCTGCATGGACTTGAAACACGTTTAGGACGATGTACTCAGTTCACTCTCCTTGCACTCATGTGAAGCCTTAGGAAGCCTTCGATTCCATTGCACTTCTCTACAAAAAAAAAAAAAATACAAAAACCAAAAAAATAAACAGAAAACTCCATTTCCCAAACTTATACAAGCTGATCTCACCCGTTGCTGTCAGTGCCATGTTAGGTCAATGTGGGGTTTGGACAAAGAATTCATCTTGACAGTGAACTCTTCTTGCTTCTGTACCCACCACTTTAAAACAGTATGTATACAGTTGTTGCAATAAAAAGCTCTTACAAAGCAATCAGAAAAATGGCTGTGAATGTACTCCTTTGTGTTGTTTTATTTGGTTCATTTCTGGCAGAATGACTGTATATGTCACATATACTCGAAGTAAAACAGACAGAGAGCATCCAGTACCTCAGTGGCATGTAGTGGCCATTAATGTGAGACCAGCACTGTGAGCACATACAATCCACACGACTACCTGCTCTTTTAATGATCAGTGTGCTCCAGGTTGGAGTCTACAATGCACATGTACTCACACACATGCACATTCACACACTTAGATGTACAAACACAGATTTGCACACATACGCACACATACACATGCTTAATAAAAACCTTTAAAATGTTTTCACTTCTGTTTCAGGCATATGTGTGCTGTTGAATAATTTCTTTTTCAGTCCTGTAAAACACTGCACCTCCACCCTGGCAATCTGACCTGCCCACAAAAGGTTTTTTTTTCCAGCTGCCATCAGCTTGTATGTCTCCCATAAATCTAGAGCAATTACATGCAGAGCTCTAAAAGCTGTAGTTTCATACCTTGGAAGGAAACTGTGTGTCCATGCCAATGTAATGATTTGATTTAGTGTGGGTTTCTTATGATACAGCTCTCTATGGCAGGGTTAAAATAACAATAATTGATGTTATTATTTCATTATACTGTATTTATCACATTTCAAGGACCTAAAAGCACCTTAAAGAGAAAGACAGCTCCACCAAGGTACAGCTTCAACTTAGGTAATGCACAAGCTGCCATTTTGTGCCACAAATCACAGCATACAACAAAGGAGGCTGTGAAGCAAGGGCATTTATTTAGCTGGTTTAACTGGGGATGATTAGAACAACATGAACTAGTTCTGGCAACTGATCTGAATTAATTAGTTCACAGCATGAACAAAAATACATTTTATTTTATTGAATTTTCCTTAGGCTGTGTCAGTGTGGATAAAATTCTGAATCTATCTCCTTCACCCTCAGAATTTGAATACATACAGACATGTACCTGAACTTGAGGAGGAAGGATCACAGAGGGTCTCGAGTGATGAGGTAATCTGAGGGAGAGTAAGCTCCAGTTTAGGGCAAGTTTTTGTTGTCATGGGCCTGAGGGCACTCTTATGCAGGGCCTTGTACAGATTTCATGAATTAATGTGAAAATAAGTTTTCCATGGAAGTTGCTTCCTTTCCTTAGTCATGAGAGGCCAGTCTGGCATGGGTTTGCATGCTCCTCCCTGAGGGGCGCAGGGACATAACTGACCCTACTAGGAGGGGCGGTGGTGCTCATGCTCCAGAACGGAGAGGAATCAGTATTTATAAACCAGGAGGAAGAGGGATCAATACTCATTGCAGAAACATAAACCCAGGCAGGCAAATAGCTATTTTCAAAAGTAGTCAGTGCTACTAAGAAGGGACACTAGACACTCCACTGGCCCTGACAACTATAGTCCAGCCATGTCCCACAACACACTCTGTCATCCTGGCTTTTCAGCCAGTAATGTGCTGGAGGCAATGTGTAAACATGGGATTTAATAAAATTATTAACCCCAGCCTTTCTTGTGATTCTTTTCTTCTACCATTGTGTTCAGGCATAATTGAATCCCTAATCACTTTGGAAAAGTGATTGTTTGGAGTAATAATGAGGGCTTTGGATCTCAACTGATGTGAGGTCTGATTTCAGGAGTCACAAATATTTCAAAACTTTAGCCGTTTCTGGTTTTCTGCAAACATGCAATTAAGGAAAGAGCAAGGTCCAGTGAGAGTATACAGTTTGTTTTTTACTCATGCACAGATCCCGTGCTTTCTAAAAGAGGAGAACTCTTTCATGCATTTGCCCATAATCAGGGCTTTCCTGTTCAGTGTAGACACTGAACTGAAATAAGCACAGGATAAATGTCTCTCAGCACTGTCTCAGCATGTTTATTATGCCATTATGAAACACTGAAACTGTGGAATCAAAGGAATACAACAGATGCACACATTAGTTGTTCTGTTGTTTGGTATTTACTGCCCTTCCTCTTCATCAAATCAAACCTCACCAAAAATGTCCCTTGCTCACACCCTTACACCCCTGAAGCAAGGAAGCTTGGACCTTTTCTTTGCCAGACAACATGGACCAATCAATGCCACCATCTTGTCAAAACATCCACACAACAAACATCAGCTAAGAATGCAAGCTATATAAGTCACCCTCTCTGTGGTCATCTGCTAATGATTAGCGAATAGCAATCTTAATGCTTCCACTGTACCTGTATAAATAGTGTGTGCTATGTGCTATGAATAAATAGTACACATTGGGGGCAACAACTGGGCAGGATGTGTAATGGTCATGTGAGATGTCACCCTTGACTGTGACAATCACCGCAGCTGGATTGCCCTTGAAATGAACTAAAGTTTCTCAAAGTCAAGAGCAAGAGGTCCTAAGGTCAAGCATGCCCCATGCATAATGAAAAAATGCACACACTTCTAAATTGAATTGATTTTAGTTTTAGAAAAGAAAAAGACCTTTAACTCCTCGACCGCTATGTCCTAAGACTTTGTGCAACAGAGGAACCTGCAGCATATGCATATGCACCAGCTGTAGTTCAAGCTGAAAACTTCAATGATCATTTGGGCGAAAGGTCCCACATTTCATGAAAGACTGGCCATGTGCTTCATTTTGCCTCAAAGATAAATCATCAGTTAACCTCTTAAGGCAGTCCTTTTTCTGTATGTTTGTTTGTTGTCTAAATAGGCCTAATGGGATGGTGTTTTTTGACTTTATGGGGCATAGTTTGACTGCCCTCTTCTGGAAAATTAGTGTACTTCCCATTTGTGACATGTCCGTATGTAATTGTGTTAATTAACCACAGCCCTAAGTCCAGACCAGACCAGACGTCAAGGCAGCACATGCTGTTCTCTTCTTGAGCACAAAGTAGGGAATTTCTTGGCACCTTCATGTGGAGAAGGTCTAGAACATAGATCTGTGCAGTACACCAAGAGGGCCAGCTAATTGTCTTTCATGACCATTTATATTAACCATTTATTTCTTTAGCAATAGACTGTGCACTCATGAAGAAGAACACTGAGGAAATAGCTGTTCTAGCAAGTCATGATTATTCCATTAGAAAGCTGATTTATCATGCTGTGGTTGGGGGAAAAAAGCAGTAAAGTCCGGGTAGCAAAACATTGGTCCTGATCCAGGCAAGGCATTCCGTCTGGGCTCATGAGCCATAATGAGTTCTTTGACTTCTAACAAACTGCAGACAGAGGTAATTTCCATAGTCTCGCTGCCACACATTTTCGGTGGGTATCCATGTCACCAATTAAAAGTATAATTGCACAGCAGAAAACTATGGCAAGCGCTAGTGGCACCAAAATGCACCTACTGTATTCAGGATACGTTTTGAATTTTTTCATTGCGATATATGTTCCAGGTCTTTTTAGAATTTCACATCCATGCTACATCAGTGAGGCACACAGAGAAAATTACAGTTTAATGAATATGTCCAGTCTAGGCGCCAGTCTAGCCTGTCTTATTTGTTCTTGTAACTCATTTGGCATAATACTCATTTGTAAAAAGGTATATGTGTATACACAAAGATAAATCATGGCATATGTGGGCATTTGGGATAAACGAATTATGTTTATTTTTAAGGCCAATCCAAAGTGTTGTCTGTTGTCTACTAGCAGCTCAGTCTGGGACCTCATGCATGCAATCACTTGAATATATGTGATTGTTCCACAGGGCAGTGTAAATCATAAACTAAAATTCCACTCCATTCAAGTCCATTTTTTACAGTCCAATCCTGTTTTTTTGTCAAATGATCTTAATGCATAAAGCAGGACAGTATTGCCCAAAATGTGAAAAAGAAAATCGTTTAAAGAGATTGGTGGTCACCCACCACATCCACCAAAAGCTAACATTAATTCAACAAGGCCGTGTTTCCAGAGTAACTGATATGTAAATGTGTGTTCTGGTACATTACAATATTGTTTTTATTATTTTGGTTCTGTGTCAAAAGATAGGCTGCAAAATGTTAACTTCTTTTTCTGCACTTTAAAAATGCCCCTACAATTATACACTTGCACAAGTCATGCATGGACTTACATCATGTGCCATGACCTTTGACCTTCAAAGCTAGGGGCAGCAGTGTAGCATACTGGTTAAGGAGCAGGACTTGTAACTGAAAGGTTGCCGGTGTGATTCCCTGCTGGGGCACTGCTGTTGTACCCTTGGGCAAGGTACTTAACCCAAAATTGCCTCAGTAAATATCCAGCTGCATAAATGGATAGCATTGTAAAAAAACTGTAACTGATGTAAGTTGCTCTGGATAAGAGTGTCTGCTAAATGCCAATAATGTAATGTAAAAAGCTTATCAACACTTATCAGGAACAGGATATTTAATGTACACCTGTGACAACACTCATTACATTTTTTTCCAATGAATTTAACATTTGTGTTATCAATGCCCGAATACAATCAAACACATATTCTCAAACCCCATCTCCACATATACTTCTGTCCTCCAGAACCCCTGGCTCTGGCGTTACAGTTTCAAAACACAAGCAAAACAGGATATGCTTTTTGAGTCAACCACAAATTTTGAGATTTCAACTAAAAGGTTTCAAAAACCACACAGGATCCACAGTGAATGTGTCATATGTGTCTGAATAAACCACAATTCTGAATGCAGGTACAGTAGTCAACATGTCAAAATGTTTGGAAATCAAATGTGAATTTGACAGGATTTAAATTTATCTCAGATAACAGGGAACATCCAAGCTCGGACAGAGAACATGTTATTACAATATAAATACTTCTGTTGCTATTGAAACTGTATTGTGCATTCATAACATTTGCATTGATTATCTCACATTCACATGGGTTGCGGGTTCGAAATAGGGTATTTCTTACAAAATGCATGAAAGAAGCTCAAAATTAAATTCACGCCTCCCAAAATGGCACAAATGTACTTTTACTTCAACAAAAATGGCACAAATGTACTTTTATTTCAACAAAAATGGCACAAATGTACTTTTACTTCAACAATTTCCAATAAATTACATCATACACAAAGATTCCTGCTGTTGATAGGTAACACATGCAGACTCAAAAGCTTGTTTGTTTTCCTTTTCTGAACTATCACACAACTGTATAAATAGCATTTTAGGGAAGAAGTGACAACTTTTTCCCACTGAACTCATCAAACGGAAGATCTACCAGTGAACAACACTCGTCCCAATTTACATACCATAAGACCCACCTATCAAAAAGTATATATGATACATCATTTCTAACAAATTATCTATACGTTTTGACCTGAACCGGCTTTCAATTCAATGTTATTCATTTTTCAGACTTTCCCATTTGAATGTTACCAATGTAATATTTCTGCAGCTTGATTTTCAGCAGCTAGAACTTCAGGGGTAATAATAATCATTTTTTTCCTGAGTTGAAATCTAACATAAATAAATCTAAAATTAAATAAATGCTTTTGTCTGGCAAACTATACTTGTCTTATATCTCATGGAATGACACTGTTGTGATATTCTCAAAAATGTGCTAAATTAGTAGCAACTATCGTCTTAATTTACAAAGCATTTATTCAAAGGTTCACCATGGTGTTACTGCTTTCTAACAAAAAGGCAAACGAAAAAGGAGGCTTGCAGTCCTTCATGTAGTTAGTGGTTTGATAAGTGGTTTGAAGTTTGATAACTTCACCGTTTCAGCCCACACCAACCTGATATACAAGATCCTTAACAGTTTAGGCATGTAAATCTATAGCTTGGCAGTATAGTAATGGGGACAAAAAGTATCTTAGATGGAGACTGGTTTTTAGCTGTACCAAAGGTTAATGAGACAGGATTTTAAGCCATATTAAATACTAATAAAGCATTGATTCCTGCACGTGATGAGGCAAGTGTTTCCGTAAAACCATGGTTCGGTTGCCAACATCCCTGTCACTTACATTAATTTTTGACATTTTGGTCATGAGCATGTCTCCAACTTCTTACGGTCTTGGAAGAGCAGGCCTATATTGAATAAACTTGCACAAGTGTTACAGCAGTGGTTCTTAGTAGTCTAAGAGCATATAGCTATGTATGCCTAGTTTGAATGTATACTAATTACAATACAGCTAACATTTGATCCTACGCGGTGCAGTATGTTTCTCCGTTGTTGTTTGGTATGTAGGATAAACTGAATGTCATTTTTGGTGCTTTACAATGAATGAATTCAATTAATGACTATGACATTGTCAGTGCAACTGAATTCATTATAAGACACTCACTTCAAAAGTACAATGAGGTGATATTTTGGTCGTGGCGCATTTTACGAGCCAAAATTACCAAATGCCACATGAAGACTCAGGTAGCGCGCTTGCAAGTCTCTGTTTTTGTTGCCAGTCCAAAACGACAGGTTAGAAACTCAACCCGGAGCCAGATAAATGAGGGGTAAATTCTAGCACGCAATAAAACACTGCTTTATAATTCTCCGTAGTGCAACACAGCTCAGGTTTACAAGCTAGAAGTGGATCAAAGCCGCAACTATGTAACCGTGCGTGACCCTAACGGAAGGGTTCGCGCACGGCCCTGAACTAGCCCTGCGCAGCCTCATCTCTGCGCTGATTCTCGGGAGCTCGATTCTGCCTCTTCCTTTTCGTTTTAGATGGCGACAGCGCACAGTTAAGCTCGGGCGACTGCTTTTAATTTGCTGCAGGGTGAACTTGCAGGCTGCGTGGATACCGTTACCGTTTTGCGTCTGAAGAGGTTAATGCAATAAAAAAATACAATAACGAGATCGCTGCACATAAAAAATGTCGGCGTTTTCCGAGGCCGCTTTAGAAAAGAAACTCTCGGAGCTCAGCAATTCCCAGCAAAGCGTTCAGACATTGTCGTTATGGCTAATCCACCACAGAAAGCACTCGAAAACCATCGTTACGGTTTGGTACAACGAGCTGAAAAAAGGTAACGTTGTGGGTTGCATTTGCGTTGTCGACTGCGTTACTCTGACGAATGAAATGGGCAGCCATTGTCGTGCAGCATTATGTGCGTTTTAAGAGTTTGTTTTGAGTGCGAGGTGGTATTGTTGCAAGCCAGCTACCCCTAGCTATAGCTAGCTTAGCTCCATGGCGTGTGAGCAGAGAGTAGTTCGGACAGCAACCTGATGTTTGTATCCTAGCGAGCTGTAAATGTCCCTCGTAATATCACTGCTGTAGACGACATTTTGTAGTCAGTTAGAAAGCACAACAATCTAGTTAATCGCTCAAAGCATTTAGTAGCCAGCTACCGAATTGTTTTGGTAGCGCTGATTGTTGTCCCTCTTACATTCTCATAGGAAAACAACGTTCCTGTTGCAAGGTTTTGGACTGATTGTGGGACATTGCGGCAGCGTTAGAAGTTGCCTTTTATTTGCCAAAAAACGTGAGACAAATGTGCACAGTGCCAAGGTAGTTAAAAACCTTTTATGAAAACTTATATTTTGATGCCTAAATCGAACACGGCGTTTAAGTGACGTAGAGAGAGGGCCACGTTACGCAGCGCGACCCTGTTGGGAGAGTTGATGTCCAATGCTGCTGACCGTGCAGCGCCTCCGGACCCCATCTCCTCTCACCACTTCTGCAACTGCCTTACCAACAATGTTGTGCAACTGTGTTGACCAAAAGGTTTTCATGACAAAGTAGATTCTATATTTTGAGGTCGTAAGTATTTTAAGCCGTGGTCAACCACCAAGCATAGTAGTGAAACTATTTGCAACGACAATTGACAATGAACAATAATAGTTAATCCATTACAGCACACTATAGTAATTTATTTTGTATACCTAAACAGTCTGTATGACGTGATACTTGAAGGGACGGTCCATATATAAGCAACTGAATTATTTGTCTGCATGTTATTCAGTGTTAATACGTGCTTGAACAATAATAAAATAAAATAGCATATATTAAATACAGTGGGTTGTGTTGAAAATGCAGATGGACAGCCACACGATGTGCTGCTGTTTAGCAATGATGTCAGACTGTTTCTAAAATGGTACGTCTGCATTTTCCAGAGCCTTTAAGTGCATAATTATGTGTGGTGTTCTTTTCAGCCGTAACTGCTTTATTTTGTAGCCTTTTTATCTGATGTGTGTTGACATGGTATCTTACGTCAACAGTACTAACCGTTAACACGACCGGCACGTTGAAGTACATCCAAATTGTGGAGGAAGCAGTGAAAGTTATTCACAGATTAAAGAATAATCACACAATGCAGAAATTTGTCCCCTTCGTTTTCACTTGGTTGTTAGTACAGAATTCCTTACAACATTAAAATATATTCACAGATCACAGAGTGATGCATTACACATTAAAAACTAATAATGCGATTCATAATTAAAGAAAAGCTTCTGAAACAACTGAAAATGTGTCTCCATTAGAGTGCACTTTTTTGCAAGGTTTACATCTTTATGTTCTTATGAATCACACTGGACAAGATAGATGAATAAATATCTATTCCTTTTAAAATAACAGTTTAATGTATACACTTTATTTGCAATGTGCAGTTTGTGTACACAGAGGTACATTAAAAGTCTTGTCAACGTCATGTTTCATTTTGAATGGTGTAAGTCTATCCCTTAGAAAGACACTGACCTTAAAAGGTGTAGCCTCTACACAGTATTCCATATGCAATTTACTATGCAGTGATGTGGACTGTATGTTGAAATTTTTGGATGAAGTAGAAATTAAGTTGTGAAGTCACTCATGATTGGAGCTTTGATTTCTAGAACTGAAATGTTTATGCCTATAATATCTAACCCTGTCAACCATGCTCACGGATTGCAAAGAGGTATAGAAATACTAGGGGGAAAACTACATTATAAACCTTACAAATAAAATCATATGATGTAAGTGTGTAGAAGTGTGTAATTTTATATATAAGCACATTTGTTCTCTAAACCATGGCCATTAACCAGGATATGACATGCCCTCACTAAAAAGTTGCTGAGTCATGAAACCTACAGCATCCCGAACTAAGGACACATGCACAGTCCCCATTTTGTTGTCATAAATGCAGTATCATTAAAACTCAGAACTGGAAAGTGTGAAAGCTGTGCATAAGAATGATGCTATCCTAAAGTTTTATACTGAATTGGAACGCAGTCAAACAATGAAGAGTCTGAAGTAACTTTTAAAAGGTAGATTTCACTTTACACTAACGTCCGGATAGCACAAGCTAAATAATGCAGTTATGCAATATTTGAGGATTCCTTACACTCATATAAATCGTTCTGTGGAAAGTGTTTTGTTTACATTGGGAATGACTGTTTTAAAACCTGCATTTATTGATTATATACATGTATTGTCCCAAAACCTTTCCCAAAATCTTAAGAATATAGTGTTTGGTGGCTCTACAACAATGATAACCATAGTTTTATCCACTGACTGTATATAAACCATGCACAGTAAAAGGCATGAAGAATCACAGAGAGAAATGATGATTTACATTTTTAAGATTTAATAACTGTTTTAGACTTACTGTAATGGACTTTGCTGTGCTAAAAAGAAGGCAACAAAAAGTACAGATATTATATAGTTTTTCAACTTCTGTGCCACCTTAAGAAACAGATAATGCATCTTTATTACCATCATACAGAATAAACCATAAAAGGGCTCTCAGGGGGAGCTCCATTACATCTACAATCCCAGCATAAAACCTGGGGTGTGAAGCTAAAAAGCTGAAACGCAAAACAAACAGCAGTACACTCTCAAGGGGTGGGCTGTGTTTTAAGTGACACACAGAGGCTTTCTGAACACTTGAGCTAGAATCCATTTAGATTCCATCTCACCAGGGCCCCTAAGTTACCATAGTGATTGTCACCACATAGGCGTGTAAATTTGAAGATGAAGCATCTTGTGTGGAAGGTGATCTTCCTGGGAGATGAACAGACATCCCCAATTGGATATTTATCTAACTCACCCAGGGGAAATGTGATCTTGTTTATATGTCTGTCTAGAAATAGTATCTGTAATTGGTGTATGTGTATGTAATCCTCTGACATGGAATGTTGGGAGTAAAATGGCATCTTTTTTGAAATGACACACTGAACAGGCATTGTTTGAAATCTAATCTGGGTCACTGAATGCTTTTTACAAGGCCCTCTTTTGAAAATGTCATTTTCTATATTGTCAGTACATACGTTTCACCCGTTACAAAGGCCGAATTGCAGCTTTGCCTTTTTAATTGATTTGGCAGTACACATGGTTGCCATCTTCTTGTGTTTCTGTGCATGGATACCTGGATATGACCATGATCACAGTAAATATCCCGTGGTATCCCCGTGGTGTCTGAGGTTCTGGAAGTCAATTATTTATATCTTAATTATTTAAGATAATTACACTAAATAATAATTACACTTAAATATTATTTGGCCTGAGTGCCATTGAAAAAAACAAATCATACTGTCCATGGAAATTAGAGAGGATCATGTCAGATACAAGCATATGTACACGTGCACACACATGTATGCACACATACGTGTCCTTCACAAAGTTTGTGATTTCCTTCTGTTCGTTTTTTCATGGCAGTGCTGTGTGTGTGTGTCTCTGTAGCCAAGGTGTCACGCAAGCTGACTTTCCTGTACTTGGCCAATGACGTCATCCAGAACAGCAAGAGGAAAGGGCCAGAGTTCACAGATGACTTTGCACCAGTTATTGTAGATGCCTTTAAGCATGTCTCCAGGTGAGTGTGCCGACGACTCATTAATCTTTTAGCCCTGCTGACCCACAATGCTTTCGGTTCCACTCATTTATATTTTTAATAGTTGTCTTATTTTGATAGGTGGATTATTCATTTTTAAAAGTTCTACCAGTATGTCTAGTCCTTAAATACCCTTCTCACAGCCTTTTCATATCATTCTATAAACACCCTTAGGACTCATATTCCTTACTCCAAGCATTGCAAGGCCATATGCCTATGCTGAGTTCTGGAACCAGAACACTAAAGTTTACATGATTGGCTCTAAAAAATGTGATGTGTGTTGGAGAATCTGAAGTAGCTGCTTTATCTAGTATTCATAAATCTTTGTCGCTAAGGCCGGGGCATTTATTGTACAGAAAACATTGTTATTTTAAAAGCTCCAACCAGCCATACATTTCGAATCATAATTGTGAGGAAAGCACTCTGTAAGGAGTGTCTTTGTCTTCATATGTGAGCATAGAGGGAGGATTATGTACTGTGCATCAGCCAGATGAATGCTTGAAGGATTTTCCCCTCTGTAGTGAGTGTGAAGGGGACTGTAAGAAACAGCTGGGCCGGGTTCTGACCATCTGGCAGGAGAGGGCGGTGTATGAAAATGAGCTGCTTGACAAGCTGGCCCAAGTCCTGCGTAAGTACTGACCAAGCCTGACCAGGTCAACAAGACTCTAAAACCGAGAACATCCCTCTTTCTATTTTATATTGCCATATGTATTTGCTTGGCATAAGCCCTTATATTAATTATGTACAGATATTTCAATTGAGAATTATGATTTTGTGCAGTCTTGATTGATGGTCCCTTACTCAGTTGTATGATAGGAATGTTTTACCCAGGATTAATTCAGTCTACTGGTTAAATGTCTAGTTCCCTAACCACTTCATACCATTGCCATTCACCCTTGTCATCTTGTACTACAGCTGCGATTTCTGTGACTTTGCTTTTTAGTGCTAAGAGGGTGGTATGATGAGGTATTATAATATGGGCTATTTGCTCAGTTGGAATGTCTCTCTGATGCAGATGGTGATAAGAAGCCCAAAAAGCGCCCCTATGAGGAGATCCAGCTGGACCATGGTGACTTTCCATGTCAGAGTTCACCAGAGGAGCCCCCACAGGTACTGAGCTGTACTAAGCATTGCCACAGGGGGGGGGGGGGGTGCTGTGGCCAATATAGCACACTTCACATTACACTCACAGCCCTGTTCAATTGCTATTTCAATACTAGGCCCATTCTTATTATTTCAGGCTAAATAAGTTTTACGAAATAAGACACTATATGCCAATAGAGTTTTAGAGAAGATTTAATGGTGAATTACAAAATGTTTGGCTACAAGGACAAGCTAAACAAAACACATTTCCTTTGTACATTGTGTATCTCATTTTTCACCTAGACGTCGGAGTTGATCCGGGCCCTGCAGGAGCTGGAGAATGCAGCATCTGGAGATGCCTCAGTTCGGCAGCGCATTTCCTCCCTGCCCCCTGAGGTTCTGGACACTGCGTTGCTGAACAGGATTACTGGTAAGCACAAGTATCCGCCAGCAGAGGGCACTGTTCTGCCCTTAATTCCCTGTCAGACTGAAAATACTGTAATTTGTCAGGTCCAGCATATTCTCTTTCATCTGTAATTGGCTAAAGCTCTACCATGTCACTTGAGACACACATCACATGTTTTTATGGGGAAGTAGTAAAACTGCTTATTTTCAGTTTGTCAGTTTTATATTTACTCTTGTGTTTTTGCCTGAAGTACCAAAGAAGCACCTGTTTTTCTCTCAGACTAGAGTGTACTGTAAGTCCCATTACCAATATCAGAAATGAAACACATTTAGTGTTCTCATGATATTTATGAATGACATTGGTTACAATTATCAAGAACATTGCCGTTGTTTTCGGTACAGAAGAAAGTGCAGTGGCAGGATCAGTAACATGATGTTTTGCAGCATGATGTGGGGAGAAATGACAACCAACTCAAAAGATACAAGCAATTACAGATACAGCTAGAGCTAAGCAAAGCCTCACTAAAGAAAAATAAGGGTAAAAATCATGGTCTCTCACAGGCAAGAAAGTCCTTAATAGATAAGGCTTTCCTGCTCTTAGACCCTGCTCACCTCCCCACTTATCCAGCTATCCAAAAGACATTTCTGCCACACTTCTGGATAGCAGGCTTTTAGTACTTTCTGTAGAATGTAAGACTCAGTGCAGTACTGAGAAGCTTTGTTGTGCCCCACTTTACCCTTTAATAGTACCTTACTGCTGAGGGACCAGATACCTCTTTGCCGTGTCTGTCATGTTTTTATGGGGCGGGGTTTAAGAATGCAAACTAGGTCACACATGATTGGTTGATGGCAGGGATGTTACCTACCTACATACCTACCTACATCCCAGATCACACCACCTCTCCAGCACCTGCTCTCATTTCTTCTTCTCATTACTCAGTGGGCATTGCATGAATTTATTTTATGCCTCCTGCTGGAAGCAAAAAAAAGAATAAAAAAAATACTCACACCAAATATTGTATAGGACTTGTGGGACACCATGCACATGCCCCATAAACAAAGGTGTGCCTCCAGGCTCCGTTGAGTAAAAGTAAACACGGAAGAACTGCAAGGTGAATAAAAAAGGAGCTCTCCTGCAGGCTCCCCGTGGAGCAGACCCCGTGCAGACACTTTCCGAGGCAGACCGGGGATGTTTATCTAACGCCTCCTTCCCTTTCCTCCCCCGGGGGTCCGGCGCAGACAGGGAGTCCGGGGAGCGTCTGTCGCGGCTGGTGGAGGAGGCGTGCCTGCTGCTGGCCGACTACAGCGGCCGGCTGGCGGCGGAGATCGACGACCGGAGACAGCTGACGCGCACGCTCGCCTTGTTCCTGCAGAGCCAGCGCGACAGCCTGGCCGAGAAGGAGCAGAAACTGGAAGTGCGTAAACCGTCCACCCGCGGTCATGTGATTAATCAGCACAGCTGTGAGTCTGGAAAGCTGCTGCATCTGCAGCCAGAGCCCAAACCGCTAGATTCACCTCGTTACTGTATGCATTAAACGAATGTAACAAAATGCATGTGCATAGGACGCAGGGCTTTGTTACATTAGAACTTTCACCTACCACTAAGTAAAACAATGCATAAATCTTTTGCAGATATTAGAGGGTAATGATTCATGTTGGTATTTTTCCTCTTTAAAATGTAAAAAGAGTATACAATTAAAAAGGCCACAGAGGAACACAGAAAGGTATTTTGCTTTGAAATTGACCTTAGATCAATAGTAGCCACATTTACAAGAATGTAAGTATTTGCACATTATGTGTGTATTGTAAGATGTAAATGTTCAGTCCAATTAGTTGTTTGATTCGATTAATTTTTACAACCCTATGAACAAAGCAATCAAATTATTTTTAATTTGAAAGTGAAAAACTCAAATCAGTACAGAAGCAAAATTGGACACTGAAAATTTAAAACATGTCTACCACAAAAGGTGCTATAGGATCATACAGTGGTCATCACATTGAAAAAAATATTCTAGTTTTTGTATTTTTCTGCCTCTCTGTAAGTTTTAGACCCAAAATATATAAGTATATTCAATTGTGTATGTCCATTATATCACTTTCCTTTTCCACAACAACATGGAAGTACACACCAGATCATTTCAGATAAAACAGGGATAAACCCCCTTTCCTGTGGTTCATTCTCAAATTCTTACTGCCTTTTTTTCAGGAAACTTATAAATGATTTCATGCTTCATTTAGATATGAATATTATCAATTCTTATGTAAACCACTGATGATTTCTTAGAAACAGCTTTTATTATAGTGTGGTAATGGGATGCAGTGATGGATTGTTTAATAGAATGAAGTTGGCCCCCTGCTGTGCACTTGCTCCAGGAGTTTGAATATGACTATTATGAACATGCATTATTTATGATATGAGTATTTTCTTACTTTTACCTTGTGGGTTTAAATATGAATATGATTGTGATTATGAATATGGATGATATTACTAAGTGTGCGCTTGCCTTGTGGGTACAGATATGTCTTTGGTCCCTGTACATCCGGACATGAATTATGAGTATCACGTGGACACCCCACTGCTGTGTGTTACAGGAGTACAAGCACAAGTTGGCGCGAGTGTCGCAGGTGAGGAAAGAGCTGCGATCTCGGCTGAGCAACCTGCCCGACCTGTCCCTGCTGCCCAGCGTGACGGGCGGCCGCTTGAACCTGCCCTCCTCGGGGGATCAGTACGCCTCCGACTGACAGGTCTCTCATCAGCCTGCACGCCCCTGACGAAGCCCCACCCCCTCTCTCTCTCTCTCCGTGGGTGAGCTGTACTGGCAAAGCATCAAGGCGCGTTTCAGAGGGGCTGATTGGAGACCGAAGTCCGTCGCTGCCGATTGCGAGGCACAATTGCGCAAGGCCTGGATTTTGCCTCCAATCAGCAACTGTGAAGCGTTTTCCGTGTTCACCTTACCCCTTTGCTCTGATTGGCTCCTCCTTACCCAGCACACATTTTATTTGTCCTCTTTTTCTCCTTCCTTTGTCAACACCCACAACTCTGCAGTAAGTTGCATCCCCCTAAATCTTGTTTTTGAATCAATGGTGGCTAGACAAATGTAGGAAAAATAGGCAATTGCATATAATTGCATTTATAATTAAACATTCAGTGCAGTGCAGCAGATAATTCTACATTTAGTTGCAGTATTTTATATTTTATTTGTTGCTTTAGCTTTACTGTGGCATCACTGTGTATCTGTTTACCATATACTGTCATGAAGTTGGGCCATTCCTCCACCTTTGAGCTGAAAATGGCAGTTTGGGATATTGGCCGGTATATTTTAAAAAAATGGTCTTTATGTATTTAAAATGGTGAAATTTAAGAGACGGCACTGACTCATTTTTCCACAGAGGTTTTATTCATGAAAAACAAGCTGCCTCGGCAGGTCTGCACCACATTATTTATGATAGCAATCATGTAATACTTAACCAAGATGTGTTTGTTGTAAGTAGTCGTTTCAAAATAAAACTGCTGAACATATGTAGCGATTGACCAAAATTTACTCTATACATTAATCAAGCTTTATTATTTTTGTAGAAAAATAAAACACAGCTGGTCATTTAACGGTGCCAGTTTTTTATGGACAGTAGTGATTAAAAAATATCAAGCTCTGTCATGTATCACAGTTGGAAAACCTTGGTGTGTATGTAATGGTTTAAGCTTTTCATTCTGAGACAGTTTGTATTAAAGCATCAACATTTGTGTGGATTCTGTAATCATTTCATCCTTCCTTGTAAACTTCATGCATTGTTGTACTGCAGCTAGCCTTTGCACTTGAACCCATGCCCCGTTTGTGACACCATGCTGTATAATTAGAATAATAGAATATGAAGTATACATTATAGAACATTACAGTACAGCTCAGAGAAGAATGTAAAAAATATTAACAGCAGTGATATTCAACAGGTGTTTTTCTGTCGCATCTACATTGTATGATTATATTTCATTATTCAACACTTCCAGCACATACTGCATAATGAGAATATGGGAACTAGAGATTTGTCATAGCACTGACGTTAACATAGGCATGCGTTGCTTTAAAAATGTGGCAGAAGCCTGAAACTTGGTCCTAATACTGCAATATGGAATGAAAACACTTTCTCAGGAAGACTCATCACTCCTTACCTTGTCCCATCTTAAGTTTTTAAACTCACTATTAAAATGTTCATCTACAAAATAGGGTTTCACAATGTAATAAAAAACATTTAATACCATGAATGCATAGTATCCAAAAAATTACAGCTTACATTTGTCAAAATGATGTAAGACAAAGTGTCCATGTGTAAAATACTTGCCTTTAATTGATCAAGTCACATTCATATTTTCAAATCCAGGTATACGTCAGTGAGATAAGGTCTCACACGATACTCATTCAAATACATACCATTACGTCTGCTATACCAGATGCAGCAGCTGAACAGTGTGTATGCTGTATTAAAGAATGCAAAAGGATTTCTTCTGTATCACTAAACCTTTCATTCATAGCCCATTTGTGACCTGGATTCTTGGTGGCATTTCAAAATATCTATGTTGCATGACCGGAAAACAAAAGACAGGCAGAACATTTAGGGAAGGTATTATCAGGGGTTTTAAACTGTACTCACCAAGTGGTTTCAGCCATAACAGTTGTCAAGAAATAGATGGGAAAACCCAGAACCAAGAAAAATTTTTACTCTAGCCAGTTGTAGCCGTTCAGTGTATCAGAAATGTTAAAGATAAAGCTAATAATTCCCTTCTTTTCTTCTTGCTTATCTACATGTCAAGAGCTGAATGTTAACTTGTTTTGGCAAACTATTGATGTCAAATACATAATCATTAGATGCACCTTGCAGACCATAATTGATGTCATTTCAATAACTTCAGTCTTGCAGGTTACAATTCATGCAACTGCATGCTACATATTAGCAATCATTTCAAACATCTGTAAATCGAGACTGCAAACAACCCAAATAGGCAGTGTGGGAATAACACCCAAGTAAACAAAACAGTACTGTGAAAAGTGATCATGTGATCAGTGTCTGAGTTGTGGAAAGAAACATGCACATATCATGTGCTAACCCCTTTTTAGTCTGTAAAAGTCACTTGTTTTGGATAAAAGGTAACTGTAGAGGAACAGTATGGATATAGGTGACCCAGAGTACGTTTACATGTAAGTCATTCCACTGATTTTTGTTCTAGTCTCTGTCATTCAGGTGTCAATCCCTCGAAATCACAGAAACAGCTCTGTTGAGGTACTGTGCATCTACAGTACCTGCAGGCCCGCCATTCTGCTGCCAACAAGCTCTCTCACTGGACAGCCCGTTTTCCTGAGGTCAGATTACACAGCCAAGAAAGCACTGTGTCCTCCCTTTTCTCCATCAGCCGCCTGAGCCGTCTGTGTGCAGCGAACGGCACATGTGGCCCTCAGGGTTCGGTCCCATCACAGTCCAGTGTCACAGTCAGCCTCAGGCCCACGGGGATGTGGTCCGTTAGGCCAGCGAGCTGGGTCACGAAGGTGAACTCCTCCACGTCCTGTTATGGGAGCGAACAGAATATTTGGTTAAATCAACATTGTCCTCAACAGCACCGTGAACTCAGAGTGAACTCGGAGGGTAAACTGAATTCTTTAATAAGTCGTCTTGGCAATATCAGAGTCATATTCTGCACTAATACTGGGTTGTGTGACTGTGTTGTTTCCAAGGAATAATATGTATATACTGACATTATCAGACGTTGAAATTTACTTTTGTTGGATCCGTTTTTTTATTTCAAATATTTACAAATGCACTTGAATAACAGGACAGAAAGACAGGAATGTGAATTCCAACCTGGTATGTATTTGAATGGGAGACCGAGCGGCTCATTCCTCCATTTAATCCATTTAACATTTAACCTCAAAGTGCAATGCATGTTGCCATATCTTTAAGCTATGAAGATAAGTCATGCTTACATTCTCAAACATTTTTCAACACATTAGTCACTTGCTGTCCAACTGCCAAGAGGCCTTGCAGCTGGAAGAGGTTCTGATGGCCCTCATGACTAAATAAACCCAACTTAGTGGATGCTGATGGAGGATTAGCCATCTCCTCAGATGAGTGGTAAAGCTCTGCTCTTGGCCTTCATTGGAATTCTACAAGCAACTCGGATGTACTCGATCATTCTGGAAAGGCAGTGTGCAATAGACTGCATGTAAATAGGTCTTTAGATCATTTGCTGCAGCTATTGCTCCTTTCTTGAAACTCTACTGAACACCAGATTCATACAGCTAACATTACAGCTAACAGCTAACAGCTAACAAACGCAGCTTAAGTGACATAACCTGAAGATGCCAGACCTTTCTGGGGAAAGAACTGATCCCCAGTAGGTGGGTCTGACATAAGCCATTTTCCGAGGTAAAACTGTCCTGTGCGCAAGTTGACGACACTTATAATTTTTAATAATGGACTCTACAGGGTAAACGGTCACGGATCAGTGTCGCAATTTTTTTTAACCTTAGCAGTCATCTGATTTGCGGAGATCAAAGCCCCTAAAATTTCCCAAAATACACCTGAGATATACAGACACGTCTCTAACTTTAAACCATCATGATGAATGCTACTAACGGATTGCTTCTGTGCATAATGTTTTACATCCAGTGTCAACATGTGTTTGAATCTTCCATTAAGTTCAAGAAGCTTCCTGTAAATGCCAAGCCGACAGAACGCTCAAAGAAAAAGATGATGCTACAATTTTCAGTCCTGTCAGAAATAAGCCTATTTAAAATCTCAGCAAACAGCACATTTATTGTTATTGTTATTGTCATTTGTTAATATTTTAAGTCAAATTCTATGAATTGACTAGTTGATGCAAAATAGTTGGAGTGCGAAGTTACATACAGTGTGGCAGTGTTTGGCGAGGGAGCTCTCCCGGTACAGGATGTAGTCAATGCGGCGTCCCACCCAGGGCTGTCCGGATTCGGGGTACAGCAGATGGCTCCCATCCAGAGGGACAGGGGGCGAAATGTACCGTTTCCGCAGTTCCTCCCTCTCCAAAGTCCTGGGAGAAATACACTTCATACTGTTATAACATTCTTGATCTTCTTAGCTGATACCCTTATTCTAGGGTAATTCTTGGCAGACCTATACCTAAAAACAGCAGACACAAAGTCATACTGACTTTTGCAGGCTCTCTGGGGTCTTCACATCCTCATCATAAAGGGTTGGCTGTTCCAGTAGAGTGCCTGATTCAACAAAAGAACATGGCGAATTCCCACTTTTGTATGTGTGTGCATGTGGAAATAATTTCAAATATCCAAATCATGGTGTGTGTGTTTATGTGTGTGTTGGTATGTGGAGGGGAGCATACCGATGACCCAGGGCTTCTCTTTGCCAGGACCTGCTCTGCAGGGGTCTCGATAATCCTCAAACACAGCATGCTTCTGCTCCAGCGCATCATCTGATTAAAGAGGGACAACCGACCACAATGTCAGAATAGGGCCCTCTAAGGCCAGCATCAGTCCCACTGCACATTAAAGCTCTCACACTTGGCAAAAACGGTGCCACTGTTGTTATGAGGACAGGTCATGAAAGCGGAGGGTTTTCAAGTTTCAAATGCTGAGTGAAATTAACTACTTCAGAATATATTATACTGTATACAGGGATAATACATCAAATGTAAGCTATATATGCCCAAGAATTATCTGGACAGCCCTAAGATCTTCTTAGAGGTCAAATGTATATTGACGCAGCTTAAACATGAAGTACATATTCATTCCATAAATATACATAAATACATATTTATGGAATTAAAGCATATTAAGCACTCTCATTTTACTTAGAGATAGCACTGTAATCACGACTGCCTTAACTCTGTCTCTTAATGTAACTAACATGCTGGATTCAAACTGCTAACCTTTTCTGCTTGATTTTAAGTTGTTGTGACAGAGCTAACTCATACGAATGCACCATTTCACTTCTCATTTCTCCTGATTCTACCCTCTTTATGACCTATCTTTTAGTATCTGGAAAATTGATTCAGCTTTAATTTCATCTTTTGCCAAGTATGGCCACTCTCAGTCCCATTAAATGGCTGTTTAGGTGCTATAGTTACTTAATCACTCACTTTTGTGAGAAATTATAGAGAAGCGAGCCTGCCCATTTACTGAAAAGGTTCATTTTAAGACAGGCTTTTGATGACAACATTATACTACTTAAGAGTGTTAAAGCATTATTTTAATTGCTTCCTGTGATTTCTAGAGACATTTTTAAAAGTATTTATATATAATGTATGTACATGGCTTTGTTAACGAAGATATAACTGTTTACGCAGACAGACAAGCAGAGAGAAAGATAAATACACATTTATACAGCTGGATTCCTGAGGCAATTCAGGTTAAGTACCTCTCTCAAAGATTCAACAGCTGTGCCTGGCTGGGGATTTAACCCTGCAACTCTGATTATAAGCTCAGTTCCCTTACCACTAAAGCTGCTGCCCCACTTTGCAAAAAGGAACTCCTTTTATGTCCTTTCACTGTCATGTGAATGTAGCAGTGGAAGATAAAACCACAGCTAGCAGTGCCACAACGTGGGCACCAAGCACTAAGCGCAGAGGCGCTGTCCATAAGCATCAAGGCTAAAACCATCATATCACTTGCTTCTGTCTCCCTTCCCTGACGCAGTACATTATATTTCTTTAGTTTTACAAAGCTGGCACACGCAAACGCGTACACACGTGCGCTCGCACCCACCGGGAGAGCAGTTGTCAAAGTTGAAGTCGCCGCAGAGCACGTCGAACACCACCACTTCATCGGCCTGTTTGTTCTTCTCCTGGAACTCCCCGATCCACTTGCTGAGCATGCTCAGCTGCTCACATCTGATGGCCCCTTCACCTGGTGCAGTGCACATGCTCAAAGAATTAAAGGCACCCAGCCACCCTTAAACCCAGGGAAAGCGTTTGGTTGGATGGACAGAGTTTACTAGCCTAAGGAACAGTGTCTTGGTACATCTCACTAAACCCTTCATCTGGAGTTAACACCAAAATACTTTATTTTTTCCCCAAAGTACCATAAATGTCAATTTCTATGCCTGGATTAATGTGTCAGATGATAGCTACAATATACAGACACTTTTTCAGAGAACATCCCATGGTGCCTGCTACTTCAAACAACAAAGCATTAAGATTATTAAATTACTTGAGAACAACAACAAAACAATTTTGGTGCATTACATCAATGACTCTGGCAGAGTTAGGTATTCAATGTGGGGGGAAAAAACCTTTGGTAACATAGATTTCGGGTCAGTCCTAATCCCCAAAGGCCTGAACCTGATGTAATCCTCAAAGATGTGCTTGAATTCAGCTTTGGCATAAACCCATTGTGTACTGACGTGGGCCAGGCTGTCATATCAGTGTGCTGGCGACTCACCTTCTGGGGCATGGAGGTGCGTGCAGTTAAAATATCCGACCACCTTCTTCTGACTCTGATTTTGACCAACCAGCACCTGAAAACACCCCAAGACAAATAAAATAATAAAACCTCAAAAGCTACAGTTTTTCTGCATGTACTGCTCACATCATGTCAGTCTTAATTAGTAAGTAGCTAAGTACTGATTTGGATGAATTTCCCATGAGAAGTGCAGTCACTCCAATTTAAGACTAGTGCTACTTCTGACAAAAGACGTTCGTAATTAAACTACAATGTGCATGCATCAGGAAACATTTCAGTAAATCGGACATAGAACGAGGACTGCTTCTGCCACTTCGTAGGCATCTGACAGTGACATGAACTTTTGCACCCTTAGCACCCTAATAAAACTCATTTTTCAGGGAAGCAGTTCGATGTCACACACCCAACCTCCAGTCTCACTGAGCGCTTAAAAATACCTGTTAAAAATCCTTGGGGAAAGACTGAATACTGCATGTATTCCATTCTTCACATTACAGATTCTGAACTGACAGGAACTTAATCAACACAAACAGTCCTACCTTGACAGAGAGCAGGCCTTTGGCAGCCAGGGCATCCTCTCCTCGGCCGTTGGGGAAGCAGTGGTACTGAGCCTCCAGCAGGGGGTAGCGGCTGGCCACAAACAGGCCGCTGTTGAAGAACTTGAAGGCGGAGCAGCACCCGGGTGTCTGGCAGGCATACACGCCCACGTCGTAGAGGATGTGCCCGAACAGAGGGCCCAGGGCCTCCGTCAGCCTCAGCGCGGCCCGCTTGTCGAAAACCTCCTCCAGACACACAATGTCCACGTTGGCCGGGAATAAGGTGGACACCTCCCAGGGCACGTCCCCGCCCACGCCCAGGGTCCCCAGCGCCCGCGGCGGGTGTCTGCGCCCCCCCCTGCAGCTCTGCTGGTTGGAGTTCTGGTTGAAGTTGACGACGGCAGGAGGCGGAGACTGCGACGATGACGAGGAGGAGCAAGAGAGCTCCTCTGTGTCGTTACCCTGCACGTCGATGACGGCGTCCCCGGGAATAGTCCTTCCGTCCCCGGCCGCTCCCGCGCTGCCCTCCTCCAGGGGCTCCGCCACCGGGGGCTGGGTCTGCGTATCGGTGGCCCCGTAGGAGCAGGGCGTGGCCGGAGGGAGGAGGCTGCTGGAGGGGCTGAGGGTGCCGCAGCTGCTGGGCGAGTCCACGAAGATGCGGATACGCGGGCGGCTCACGCCCTGCACAATGCACTTCCCGATGGCCGCGGCCCGCCGCTGCGTGTGGCCCAGGTTGTTGAACCGCGCAAGGCTGTCCGGCAGCAGGCAGAGGTTGGCCGTCACGAAGCCGAAAGTGGCCTTGCTGCTCCCGTCCTGCTGCTCCCAGCTGGAGCCCTCTCCTTCGCGGTGCACCACCGCCTCCTGGTGGTAGGAAAAGGGTCTGCGGGTTGCCTGAAGGGGCGCCCAGAGCAAGAACCCCAGAAACGCGATCGGGGCGGAGACGAGGAAGAGGGTGAAGAAAAAGATGGCCCCAAAGAAGACCTTCAGTGGGTGGAGGTAGCACTCCTGCTCCAGCCGGTGGCTCCGCTCCAAGCTGGTGGAGACACACACGGCGATGAGCCGGTCTAGGAACCAGAAGCAGGGCAGAATCAGCCCCCAGCCCAAAGTGTGAAGAGCCTCCGCAAACCCACTGGAGAAGGGGGACTCCCGCAGAGCCATGACTTGCCTCTACACACCCAAGAGGGGGTGGCGGACATTGAGGGTCCCAGCGCAGCTTCACCTCACCACCGCCATGCTACAGCCTCTGAGGTCTGAGATTCCACTGGAGAGAGAGATTTCCGTTAGAAAAAATCACCTCAGCCTATTTCTTTTTCAGACAGTTGGTCAAAAGATAAAGTTAATACACACATTAACAAAAAAAATGCAAGACACAGATGAGTAAGTTTTGTAAATAAAGTGATTAGTTAGCATTCAATCCTGATTTCACCAGTGGAAATACAGCGAAAAAGGACAACACGTATAGATAAAAATAAACTGGGAAATCCACTCTGAAAAATTAGCTTGCCTGTTGTTGGATTTTCTTCTAATTTTAAAAGTAAACGAACCGGACCAAAAGCGCGCTTGGAGAAAAAGCTTTATTTGGTGATGGAATCCGGCAGCATCTCTGCCTGCGAAGCTTTAACTCAGAGAACTGTTACCATGATCGGCCTTTTATACCATGAAACAAATGGCAACAAACAATAGGTTTACACTGTTGCAACATCAACCTATGTTCCCAAATGCAAAGCGGGATCCTTTGATGCTGAACGCCCCTTTGTGTGGTGATGGTTGCCAATTGCCCACTCCCGGTTGTATGCTAGACTTGATTTGATTTGACTCCAACTGTAACGTGGCACCAAGAGGCGTGGAGCTTCCTTTGTAAGTATGATAATAAGGCCATCAGGTTAACAGTTCTCTGATTCTGAACCACGTCTGGTCAGAAGTTAGAAGCACTATAATCTTACACTGTATATACTACTTCCAGGAAAACTGCCGACATAGACTGAACTCTTAATCATGTCAGAACATGCAAACAGAGATATCACTTGGGGGGGGGGGGGGGGGGGGGGGGGGAATACTACTGGCTGTCAGCCATGTGTCCTAGGTGTGTTAAATCCTGATACAGCTATCACTGTACTACTGTACCACATTTCTCCCTGCATCATCTCCTGCTGTACAGATAACACAGCACTTAAATGCTCCATCTTGGGCACTCTGGACTGTACCAGACTGACCAAACCTACTACCTCTCTAAAATTTATGTATGTAATTTTTTTAAAAGTCTGCAACCTGAGTTTATGTCTATGTACTGTACTGTAGATGCTCAACCTTTGTCCACCACCTGTTCATACTGTAGTGTGTCACTGTACAATTAGCTGTTTCCATTACACTTGCAAATGCACATGGATTCAACACATTAGCTCTCCAGCCTTTCTCACTAAGTAGAATTTAGATGACCTATGCTAACGCAGTTAATCGTGAACTACAATGTTTCCATTGGGCTTATTACACTGCTTTTATAATGACATGGAGCATGCCCTGCCAACCCAATCCCAAATATCAAATCAACATCAAATCTCTAATCAGCTCTAGTACCTCTAAGGGAAACAATGGTCACTGAACAAAACTATCCATAACTGACAATTGCAATAACTACAAACCGACTAAATCCAAGTCTAACCGCGGTACGATTCAGAGCCTTATGAAAGATTTTTTTGAAGTAAACGACACCAACCAAACTAGACTTTGTACACCTTTCATTGGATGCATTCACGGGTATAATAGTCTAGTAAGGAATTTAGAGTTGCTAGCTACTGATTTGGGTTATCATCTAGCTTTTTTAAGTGGAAGAGTAATTTTGTAAAACAAAAATACGTGAAACTATTGAAATATGTAGCCAGTAACAACAGATTCCAGATTTTAAGTATATAACAGAGAATGTTTTTCATATAAAGACAAATTGAATGACCCAGGAGGTTATCCGTTTTAACGAGATTTGCTTTCCATTTCCACAAGAGACATCGGATTATATGCGCAGGGAGACGTCCTGCTCTATAAAATCAATACAGCAAGAGTTATTGGCGATACGATCTTGAATAGAGAATGCATTAATACAATTAGCTAAGTAGATCTAGCCCAGCCCCCCTCTTGACTTACAGTTTAGATGTCCACAATAGTCCAGCCATACACACTGAAATCTCTGCCTACAATATTTCTCATTTCATAGCTGTCATGTCATTTTACGAAATGATCCGAGAAGCACGGCATTTAGGCAACAATCGATCACTGTGACAAAGAATGGAGTAGCTTTGATCATACATTACGCCACCTAAACAAATATGCGACATGTGAGAGCGAATACGTACAACCGGAGTAAACAATGTTACCGGTCATGTATTCTGACATCGTGTCTTATTGACAACGGGGCAGCTGGTGAGTCGAGACAGATTACAATCGCTTATTGCAAAGTCGAGGTGAAGTGGAACAGGTTCTAAGGGAAAACGTCGAGAGAGTTGAGCAAGAAGGATGGGGACACAGCGAAATCGCCGTTAATCCTTCCTTCACCATCTGTACAATATTTACGCATCGCTCACAAGCTGCAAATGACGTGACCTGCAGAAAATTCCGGCTGAACCCGTTTAACCACAACACGGCTAAACTAACCGTGTAGTTGCAGTGATTTTTTTCAAATGTAAAGTTATCTACCTGGCTACCACCTTAACTGACTGGCTGTGGCGGAACAATATACACCAACTGTTAAGTAGGTTAGCTAATTAAACTATATGAATATCTTAGTACGTGTAACGTTAGTGTCTGTGGGGGTGTGGCAAGAAACTGAAGATAACAGCGCTGTCTAGGTAAACTGGTGGTTAGTTAATTTAACTAAGTTAGCTGATGGTTTCGGAATCTAACGTTACTGGTCGGCAACTTAACTGGTCTAGCTATCTACAACAATCTGGCTAGCGCGCACAAGCATGATCAGAGATAGCTTGCTAAGGTTAAATATGACCAATCTCACTAAAGCACCTTGTACGCCAAACGGAAATTAAAACGAACCAAAACTAATTTTGAGGGCTAATGTTTCCCGCATGTTCCCAGGCAAGCGAGTAAAGACAGCTAGTAAGATATCTGTCTCACAGTTGCGAGACGAATTACCATGCAACGTTACCCAACTTATTAGCAAATATTAGCTAGCTAACTAGCGAGTAGGTTTTCACAAGCGATATGAAGTGTTTGGCTGATTTCTAGCTAACTAGTTAACTAGCGAACTGTTAGCTCACGAGCTTTGATCATGTGTAATGTTGGCTTACTAAAAAAGTGTAATAGCTAAAAGTAGCATAGTGCTTGCTTTCGTTTCGGCATGATGGTGTTAGCTAGCTAGCCAGTGTTAGCTAACGTTAGCTAACTAGTAATACCTGCGGCATTCTTACCTGAGTGATCCTTTCCGGTGAAAGAACGAATTGACGCTAACGTTAGCTAGCAATCTTGTCCCGTTTGCGACCAGTAGTGCACGTTCAGTGATCTTTTGGCTACACCTTTAACTCCATTCACACATTCGGGACTGTGAACTTGATTACTTTGTGTTTAAACAATTTTCTTCGGGGCGGACTTTCATTACACACCGTGCCGGTATAAAACTCCAGATGAATGGCTCGCTGCATCGTAGGTTCGCGCGCTGCGCGCACACTCCTTGTGCCCGCCTACTGTGCACGTTAAAAATAAAGTGAAAGGAGCGCGCTGCTGCGGCTAACCAGCCTGCCCGGTATCCACAACCTCCTTCCACGATACTAAGTAGCTTAGTTTCTGTTCTGTTGCAATAAACGTGCTTACTCTAATGATGTCACTGTCGAGAGTGAGCAGTAATTGTCCTGGGATATTACAGAGCGTGGGGGACTCTGTTGTTCCTCGTTCACCCAAAACATGTTCCGATTTCTATTAAAAAAGAAGGACAGATTGAGGTGTGCAGTCTCAGTGGACACAAAGAAGGAAAATCAAGTTCAAATTATGCATTTTTTTTTAGAGAAGTCACAGTGCCATGGTTCTACCAAATTCAATTTCCACCATTCATTAATTTACATAAGCAAAACAGACACCTGGTTTGCAGAAGAACTCATTCTCTCGTTTGATTAACATTTGTATCAAAACAAGAATACGTTTACAGCCAGGAGTAAAATATACTTAGTTAAAAACATTTCAGCCAACAGCGGTAGCCTGAAGACAGTCCTTGAAAGTCATTCTACTGCTTCAAACTCATTTCAGATGCACATCTTCTCCGTAGACTCCAGTATTTCACACTCCCCATGCTGTTAACCATAGACACACATAAAGTCACAAAATACACCTGCAATTCTACTAAATCAGTCACTTCATACACAGAACATAGCATAACATAATTTAATGCAAGACATCACAGGCAACACTGAACAAGTCAAATCAAGTAGTCTGTGGGACAGTTCACTAAATAAATAACCATTTCCTAAGATCTTACCTGTCTCAGTACCATTTCTGTCTGGTCATCCTCAGAAGTAATGGCTGTAGCAATGGAGTATGGGTTTGTATCTGAACACACAACTTTGACATTTTCAAGCCAACTGATCTTCTTACACTTCATGAGATCACATTCGTGCCTAATTGTGTCAACAACTCAATGAATGAATTACAAATCATATGAAAGCATAGATAAGAGACTATTAATGTCAGTTCAAATGTTCATTAGGAGTTGACAAATCCATTTTTATCACAGCACTTATCATTTTGTACAGCCAATTTTTAACTGGCAAAGAGGCATATAACAGCTTTTGTGCCATAACCAGATCCTTGCATCAGATCTGGTTATTTCATACCTTTAACGTAATGACTTTTTTATTGCTTTCCTCCATTATGCAATCTACCTCTACAGATAATATAGCAGTCGGCTGCCTGCTTTGTGGTTTCTTTTCTCTGCTTCTTCTTGGTATAGAGGTAAATGAAAATGAAATCCCTCATAGGGATTTGAGCTGGTTAAATTCATGACTACATAATCTCACTAGATTAATCAAAACTAGCCATTCAGAATTGACTTGTGTTGACAGTGTTTCATTGAGATTAATTGCTTTATTTTTATGTATTTACGCCATTGGAGCAAAATGGGTTGCATGTATGACTGTGGAATCTACCACAGGAAGAGGGGCTTGCCATCCTGCCTCGCCATGAAGCAAAGGCAGCTGAACAGGCACAGCATGTCTTTGAGTAGCTTCGAGGGTGCAATTTTGATGATAACGTTGCGCAAAAATTCAGGGTTGTTGTAGCCCAGCTCCTCAGCACTATAGGGGTCGGGCCGCTGTTTGAGGATGCCATAGGTGTTGACGATATACTCGGCAAAGGGGCCGTGCAGAGTTGCACTGTAGCCTAGCGCATGAAGCTTGTTCATCAGTTCCATGTGGCGCTGCGACAGCTGGTAGCGGTAGGCCTCATCCACCTTCCCTGTCAAAGGGTGCCTGGAGACCTGTTGGAGAGAGCATGGTGAGAGGCCACAAAACTGTCAAGACATTTAAGTACAGTAACAGCAGACATTTTCTAAAAGGCATTTTTCATCACCATACATTTCTTAAAACACATTAGTACCACATACTGTACACACAAACACACTGCTCATAAAAAACCTAATAAATCTTAATAAATTCATCATTACTTTTGACTCAGTCTTCTCATTTACCTAGTCATTCTAACTGCTATTTACTTTAGCCAAGTAATAGCCACCTCATAAGGTTATGTCTCTGGTTAGTTACCTCTTACTTTAATCAGTTGAACAGTGTTAATAAAGTTTTGGAGCAGACAAAATGACACATTCTTTAAATCAGCCTCATAGTTTTGAACTCCCTTCAGCTCACTCCAAACAAGCCGTTGCTGTCAGGGGGTTGGCTCTCAGGGACTGGAAGTACAGGTATGGGTGGGGTGGATTTAATCTCTGACTCACTCCCCACAGCAACAAAGCACTCTTTCTTAACTACAGTTACTGATGAAATATCCAAAGAGGAATAAAGACTGAGAACTACAGACACCCAGCCAACTATACGACATGTTGTTCACAATAGGTGCCTTGATTTACTTTGGCTTCTCACCTGGATGATCTTCTCATGTATATTGAGTACAGTGAACCCATACAGCCTGGCCTGTCCTGGAAACACGTGAAACAGAATCCGGCGCTCTAGCTGGAAGGCAACCTCTCCCACAAGTCGCTCCAGCTTCCTGGAGTCTGTTGGCACTGCAGATAAGAGGAGCATGACTTTTTATGTGGAGCAGAAGTTATGAAACCACCCAAGTGTTTGCCTGCTTAGTTCTCTGTTTCACTTTCTGGGAACAGGATCATTTGAAAACTTATGGACACATTTGAATGACACTTTACCTATGGGACATGAAAATCTGATTGCAATACAAATTTGAAGAGTAGAACAGGTATTCACTCTAATTGCCATTCCTGTTCCCGTTTAACTTGTACATAGACCATTGCTTTGACGGCATACAGTCCTATTACGTTGATTGCCAAACTCAAGCAAGCATTACATGTTTTTCACTTCATACACAATTATCCTCATTTACTTAAGTGATCATGTCTGATGAAGTGTAAAAAGAAAGGACCTTACACATATATAAATGATAGATAAAGACAGCACCATATGAGATCTAAAACCACTTTGCAATTTAAAATTCCTGTACTGTTTCCTCAGGCAGTATTGTTGGGTGGGTTTTTTTTAACTTACTAAGTGGATGTGCACATTATTGTTTATCAAAGATCACCATGACCTAAACTAAACTAAAAATCATTATAATTTGAGTAGATTTCTTTGCACACACCTTTCCCTTCCAGTGACATATTAGAGTCGTCTGCAAATAGCTCCTTTTGAACAGTACTCCTTTGGGAAGAACCTTTTTCAGAGGCTTTGAGGGATATAGGGGAGGACGTTTTACGTGGTGTACGCTGCAGGTCATTACTGAATCTGCCCTCATCTATGGTGTCTTGCCATCGAATGGTTGTTTTCTTTCCTGGAAAATGCATAAAAAAAAATACTTGGAGTACTTATACTTGGAGTATTTTGCAAAATTGCTAAGAGATGCCAGGTTAAATTATGTGCAATTTAATGTGAATTAAGTTACATTTTTTATTTTATATATACAGTTGCAAAGTTATTTGATTTTCATAACATTATTGGATTTTAAAGGTCTCATTGATGCTTTTTTCAGGCTGTATAAACCAATGATTTCATTAAACACAAGACAGCACGATGGAAATAGGTAGATTAACGGGAACGTTGCATTGTGAATGGAGAGTAGGTTATAACTGTTAACAGTGACATACAGGACACGGAAACTGAGAATTTTTGTTGTACTGGTTGGGGAAAAGTGTATTTTTCAATTGACACTGTTCAGACCCTTCCTAAAAAATGTTTGTCTCAATTCAATTCCCTGCACGTGTGCGACCCCAGTTTGAGACGCACTGGTTTACTCGATTGAATGGAATCGTGAGAGGGGACTCTGAACTTGAAGTCAATGTCGTCGAATATCTACACAGGAGGACAGATTTTCTGATCTCCTTCATGACAGGTTTTGATCATAGGGGAACACAACAACAGACGAATGTAGGTACATGTAAAGGAATGTAATTACAACTAAGTGACTGTAGAGTAGTGTTGAACTGTGACACCAGGGAATGTCCTTGATTTCGATACTTTTCACGTTTTCACGTAATTGTTAATATTTAATATATCAATATTAATGTTTTAATATTTTGTCCATAATGCCCCCTAGTGGTTTCAATTATCGTTGTGTCACTTACACATAAAAAGCTATTGAAAGGTAACAGCCTACGTCCAATGTGTTGCACACGCAATTACAATGACCTGCACAATTTAAGGAGGCCTACCTTCGCGCCCAACTGTCTCATCGATGGTTTGAGTGCTCAACTTGGACTGTAGATCGTAGTTCTCCTTCACTATATCTAGCATCATTCGTAATTCCGCGTTTTCACAACGCAGTTTCTCTAGCTGCGAGCACAACGACTCGTAGCTTGCCATCTTACTGCAAATTTTAAGTACTGTTCTTCATTTACCCCCCGAAACGACAGCTACTGATGTTTAAAGATAACTAAATGCCCTAGTGTCATTAGCTTCTTCAACACTTATGTAGCAATGGAACCATTACGGTCCTCTGTGATGTAATAAATAAAATATGAGGGACGTAAACTGCATAGTCAAGGGAGCGTTCTGTGCACAGACCCAAGTTCCCATCAAAGCCAGAGGATGTGATTGAACCTATGTATAATCTGTACCAACACACTACCCATCCGAAGCGGCAAAGGATGACGATCACAAGGCCCAGTGACCACAGCGACCATAAGGCTCAAACTGATTTGGTTCTTTTGTCGCTATTGTTACACAATCGTTCTACTGCCATTTTAACTGAAATCGGCAGTTTGATCGTCCTGGGTTTTTGTTTCCAGTTTGCGTTCAATATAGGAACAGAATTGTGGTAGCTAACTAGCTACCTTATTAGGCTGCAGAACAAAAAGCTTCTTGACAGAAAAGATTCACTAATGTGCTGCACCTATGTGCAGTACAAATACTGACTATATTGTGGATACTTGTGAAGGAACCATTCAAATGGCCCAGATTTACCCAAGTGGTACATAAATTCTGTGTCCAGCTAAAGGCAGATGGTTTGATGAAGTAAACAGATGTTAAGAGTTTAAAATGTCGAGATTGTGGCCAAACTCTCAAAGCTATATAGGTACAAGGTTTGCCGTGGCAACCTGTAACTTGGGGAATGGCATACCTGCCATCCCAACAGCTACACTCATAGACAAACACACCACGTCACATCAGAACTTAAAACATTTTATTCCGGGAACCTTGATAATTCTATAAATAAGAGGTCCAAGACCACATGAAAAAGCATACAGGGTAATTTTAAAGTACAATCCACACATCAGGAAAGGCAAGTGACATCTCTGCATTTTATTATGAGTACATGCAAAGCCAGTACTACAATGTTCGTGCTCATAGGCTTCACATACACATTTTACTGAGTATTCTCCAAGCTCCAACCATAACCAATGGCTTATATTTGGAATGACAAACTTTATAATTATAAATAATTTTATTCCAGAGCAGATCATGGTTCTATCTACAGCAAATCAAATAAATACATTCAAAACAACTAATTACAACAGACTTCAAATATATTCATCTTTATATTAATTTGCATATTAATCCTGTGTAAGTTTCAACTGTTCAGTGAAATCACGAACTACATATGACCAAAAGCCACAGTCCAGTTCAGTACAAAACAAAGGGTGACCAAGTGCACTCCAACACTTCAATACTTCTACATTTCACATTAAAAATACTGTATATTTTAAGGGAACACACAAACTGAACATTCAGTATTGCAAGAATCAAACATGGCCTCATCCAAGCTTTTCTTCATTTGCAAAAAAAGACAGAACTTGTCTCCAGTTAGTAAATATACATCTTCCATACTATTGTCAGGAGAAAACAACAAAAGTAATATTTATTATGTAAGCAACAATGTACATGTAATTGTTTTTGCTTTTCCCAGTGCCAAAGTGTTTTTGTAAGTAATACTCACAAAGCCAATGTCAGCTAGGCATGCTTATCAGTTAGAAATGAGTGAGCATCATGAAGACCAAAGTATTTACAACTACAGACGTACCAATGGGAGTTTAAAGTTACATTTGTTCTAATACTTTCCAACCAAATTAGTAGTGTTAGGTCATCACACAGAATGACTGTGTAGAAAATAACACAGATCAGGAGAGATAGGAGAGAGATAGCCGAGTAAGGTCTCTTCTTTTTGCTGTATCGGCACAATTTATTTCCTTCAAAAGCAATCTGCGTTTTCCAGTTAAGTATTTTTTCTTTATCTTGCCACTCTTGATTAAGAAAGGAAAAGACGCTACAGGCACACACGTGTGAGGCATATTGTACAGACGGTGGAAAAAACTAAAACTAAACATGGGACAATTAATTAAAAGTACTATAAATCAAAAAGAGAATCAACTTATCAATGTAGTCCAAAAAAAACAGTGTAAAAATGAGTATACTTCAACTGGTTTTCAAGTTTCGAACCAGTATTAAATTATTCTACCAAAGAAATGTCCTTTACTGTTGTGGAAAATCTCTAAAGGTTATCAGATTGGAAGCGTGTATGTCAGAGCCAAAACAAATTTCTCTCCTGGTCTCTCCTTCCCTCCCCTAGGGGGCACCCTCAGTCGCGGGAGCGTCCCACAATGGCCAGGATGTACATGAAGATGTTGATGATGTCGGTGTAGAGGCTGAGTGCAGCAAACACATACTCCTCAGGACTCAGTGACAGCTTCTTGTTGCCCAAGAGCAGCTGGGTGTCCACAGCCAAGAACTGGAATTGCAACACAGGATGAATTATTTTCTGAACTCAAATATTTTTAACCTTAAATCTGACATTGCATTGGTTTGGTTTTTAAAGCATCACACACACAAGCGTCTGCATCATGTATTTGTGCGATACCATCTCAACTGTACATCTCAACTTTCTGCGATCACTCTAACCAATGCTCTTTCCCCCCATTTCTCTTTTGGCCCTCATCCCATTTTTTCTTCAGTTTTGATATCTGTGTTTCAAGCCTCTTACCAGTGTCTCAACATACCCCACAAACCTCAGTTCTCATCCCCTCTTCCCAGGAGCACTCCAGGACAAATTGGTCATCTCTCATTCCTTGCTCTCATGATTGCCCCCCAATTCCAGAGTGCTCATCTTAGATATACACTAATGTCATGCCATTCGGTTTTCTGTGATTTATAAGGACAGATGGTTACACTCTCAGTTACTGCCACCGAGCACAATAACTGCTGCCTGTGGCATCTTGAGTGGGGGAGGGAATGCCAGATGTTCTGGCATGCATCTAAAGGGATTGCTCTCCTTCGACCTTTTAAACTTCGAGGAAAAGCTGTAGCAGAGCGAGAGACTGTGTAAAAGCCGTGGACTACATTCTTAAACAAAGATGCTTTATCTTTCTATCCTCTGCGATCTGGGACCTCATCTGCCAGAAGACACCATGAGCGGCCCCTCTCAAACCTCCAAGAACCTCACAGTATTGCTAAACACACTCACCTTCCTGCAGCAAATATTGTATGGGCCCACATCTTCTCACCCATCATTGTCAACATTTATGAATCCAGCCAGTCCTGACCACCTACGGTGCCTCTGTGACTGGTTCACAAGTACCTGTCCTGTACTGCCCCCTTTTCTCTGAACTCTATTACAGATTTGTGTTTTCCAGTTCAGCTCTCCTGTCAGTGAATGGTCTGTCTTTGGCCTTGTGGGAGAAATAACAGAAGGGGGACTCACGCAGGTGAACAGTAGTGCCCCTAATGAGGCATACACAATCTGCAGGATCTTGTTGCGGATGAAAATGCAGAGGATCGAGAAGAGGATAAGGACGATCAGGCAGACGAAGAGGACTCCCCGGCAGGAGGTGAAGTCATACTTGCTCTGGGTTTGGGGGTAGCAAAAGGAACACATTAGACAAAGAAACGAATGGTGTTTATTAAATTTTGCTTTGAGTTTAAATCACCATCAATTTAGGTTTGTATAGCTAGAACAAATGACATATTAATGATGCAGTAAGCCCTGAAAGGTGTCTGTGTGCAAGATACTCTGGTACATTTTCAGGGTTAAGTTTTAGACAAAAAAAAAACACAAATATTACATATCTGAAATAAATGTTACTTCTCAACTGAATGTTAGACCTCACATACATTAAAAATTGTAAATGTATATTAGTAAAGACTGTCAAAAATTATGTCAATGGAAAGTGCATATGCTGGGGGCACTTCATGTATTATTAAAACTGGCTGGGAAGTGCCTTAGAGTTAATGCTGTTTACTGCAGATGAACACAGCATTCCATTTGTAAGAACCACATCCATTCAGGCAGTTTATTCTTAAAAGCAGAATTAGAAATACACAGAGAAATACACCGATATAACGGACAGTTACAGTTTCTCTCATTTAACTGAGAAACATCCCTACCAAAATTCTTCAAGCAAGGAACAACATGCATGTATATAGTTCTACACAGTCCTTTACCAAATACTGTAGAAGTGTGCTGGTACTACGCAGGCAAACATAAAATAATTTGATGACTCTGTAATAACTAACGCTATGTAGCCTACAGTGTTGTGGCACACTCTTGATCATGAACTGACTGCTTGTATGGCTTTCGCTTGAGGTGTACTTTGCCTCTCTTGTAACCTGCTTTGGCCAATTGAATAAATGTAAATGTAAATGCAAACTTATCCAGTGTGACAAGCGCTGTCTCAATTATAGGTGCCTTTTTGTTTCTCCCTGTCTTTTAGAATCTTTAGACTCAGTGTTAACTGTGGAATGCCTAATTTCTCAGCTGCATCTCTTTGGGTTGGTCTAGAGATGACCATCATAAGATTCTTGAAGGTGGCAGTTTTCACTGAAAGAAAGTGTTTCGTCTTTTGACGAAAGGAATGGTTCTGTCACAGTGTTTTCAATCTCTAAATGTGGCTGCTTCTTATAGAAGTGATTCTTACAAACATGGTGAATGATTGGTGAATGTCAATATTTCATTACATTTATCAGCTTCTGAGTCTCTTAAACTACAAGCTGCCATTTCTTTTATTTTAAAAAACAGAATTTATCCAGCCATGTTTTTAGTCCATTGTGTTCATGGCCATTTAGAAAGGCATTCAGTTCATTAGTAAGGAAGACTCAGACATTACAGAGCACCTGCAAGAATGTCTCCTGCTAACGCAGGATTTTCACAATGACCTTTGGCTGCACCACTGTTATAAATTTTAGTTATTTTACATAGCTGTTATTAGTGAAAGTGCTTTTGGCGAAATGATATCCCTCCGATGCCAAAATGGCTATTTAGAAGAGAAAGTAAATTAAACTGGACGAGATCAGCTGGGGTGGGGTGGAGGGGGATGGGGAACAAATAGGAACAGACGACTAAACTCTACTGACCTGCAGTGAGAAAAGCACCACAGTGAAGCAGACCACAGCCGTGATGCCCACAGCCATGATGACGGCATCTGTTTCATAGAAGCTGGCGATCATCCCCACCATGTAGGACATGCTCAGTGTCAGGATTGCCTGTGAAACACACACAATATTACTGTCAACAACGTTATTACAGCAGAGTCCACTTATAACAGGCTTCTATATAATGAGTCCTGATTTAACCCACGTACTCTGTGTGTGTGTTGTTTATAAAGGTGTAATAGGTGGAATGCAAATGAAGCAAACATAGTCATGTCATACCAATGCAATCAGGTTCCAGGGGTGCTTGCGGCGGAAGTCTCCACAGCAGCTGAGGACAATCAGTGCCACAAAGAAGACTGCATAGGACACGTAGTAGGTCCAAGGGTTGATGCGCACAAACAGCTTGGCATCGTCCACAAAGGTGAAGACTGCCACAAAGCCAAAGGTCACCAACAGTTGCACTGTGAGCACCATGAACACCTGGGAGGAAAGATGCCCATAGACAGAGAGAGACAAGACACAAGACAGACAAACCCATGTTAACATCTCAAAATGTATACCATAGCTAAAGTCACGGGTGTCCAGGGTTTTGGTCTAGCCCATCAGCCCCCCACCCCCATTCACTAATGTGCATCTTTCAGTTCATGTTGATCTTTATGCTGAATCTCATACAGCATCAAATCACTCAGCTCAGTTTGGATTCTGATTCTGTTGTTAAAATTCCACACAACTCTAACAGCAATTCCACTCTGTAGATCAATGTATGCTCCTCCTCTTGCCCCCTCCCTCACTCCCCACCTTGCGAATGAAAGCCTGTCGGATGCCCTTGTCTTCCTCCCAGCCAGAGCTGGTGAACTCTTCGTTGTCGTAGTAAGACGGTGGCATGTCAGCATGGTAACCCGGGCTACCGAGAGGAGCTGGGGAAAAACAACACAGACAAGACGCTCTGTTTTAAACAGAATTCAGCTGAATGAACACCAACTGTGACACAATCACACTCAGGCAGCCCACACTCCACTACATATACTTGCAGCAAACCAAACTGATACACAGAATATAGTTTCTTCTCCAGAGACAAATTTAATAATTTGCCTGAAAAAAAGAACTTTTCCCTGTAACATTTTTTCCTCCATTTTGGGGTGGTTGCCTTATACTAGAGGTACTATGCCTCAAATCTAGTTCCAGCTCAATTATTCAGGACAGTCAAAAAACCACTAAAAGAAAGAGCTGAGAAAGTACCATTGCAGCATTTCTCTCTCCATCTCATTCCCCTGCCCACATCCGTCCCCTGCTGCACATTCTTGGGCAGCCAAACACAATGCCAATTCAGCAGACAACACAAACAAAAAATGTGACGAGGGAGACTAATCAAGTAATGGCCAGCTGTAAAGGCAAAATCAGTGGGAATGCTAATTACAGTGGTTTACTGTATTCACAGAGCTGGATAAAAATACCTCAACCCCTGTGTGATTTTTATAATACTGTTGCACAGCACCAAAAACAGTGATTTCTTTTTGGTGTATTCCTTCAAGTTCATCTGAAACAACTGGAATAAAGGAGAGCCTGTGAAGAGACATTACTAGGCTGTTCACTGCAGGTCTAAATGTGGGTATTGACTTTTCTCCAGGGTGTAGAGGTTACCACTAAGAGTAACTCAACCACTTATTAAAAGTAAAACCCACTAGTATCTGAGACTGAAATGGTCTTGGTCCTCTATGCTTGTCTTCTTTAGACAGATTAGCCTTCTGAGCTGTGCCTGCCTTTTACCTTTCTATCTTTGTCAAAAAGTAAGTGATGTTTGTTCCATCAACAATACTTACCATTGGGGTCATCAGTGAAGCCTGGATGGGGCTGGCCCGGCTGGTAGGGACCCTGGCCGTAGGGGCCCTGTGGGTATGGCATCTGTGGGTAGGGCATCTGAGGGTATGGAGCTTGTCCAAATCCAGGGGCACCCTGAGAGAAGGCAGGTTGCCCAAAGGCACCCGGAGCAGTGTATGGAACCCCTCCAGGTGCTGGGCCCCCAAATGCGGGTGGGGGCTGTGTGTAATTCGGAGGAGGCACCCCAAATCCAGGAGGGTTTGGATGGGCAAAGACAGAGTTGTGCAGGGGGTTGGTCTCCCCGGAGATAGGGTAGCCACTCTTGTCCTGGGACATGGCTGAGTCAGCACGTTGGATCCAGAAGGCTCACTGCAGGAAATGGAGGGAGAGTGAGTGGCAGGACCTATAAAGCTGAACACTTACCACATTTCAACTATGCAAATCCCGCTCCAAATTAATGAATCAGATTTATCAACCATCAACAAAGCAGCCACTGTACTGCAATGAGAGGTAATACTGCCTGTTCACAAGGTTCCACAACTGTGGTGCAGTGGTCTTACCACATATGTGGTTTTGGTGCAAAAAAAGAAAAAAATCTGTGGGTTTCACATGCAACCTGACATTCAAAGTCTGGCAATGAAAGGTACTAACCTACTGCAATAAAAATTGTGTTTGTATGAATACTAAGATAATATGAACTGAGGTATCTAATGTAATTGTGGTAACATTGTACAAACTAGTCATTCATTTCCAAAGCTGCAAAGCTAAAGATACAGTCATCTAGGTGAAAAGCAGGAGATATCTGGTTGTCCATCAAAATCAAATGACAACTCACAGAAATGTGACTTTTTTCATATCAGATTTTAATATTGTCTTATCATACTATCCATCAGAAAAAACAGAAAAAGCAGCTATAACTTCACAATTCATCAAGTACTCACAAAATCTTTCAGCTGTGTAGAGTGCTACAAGCGTAGTCCATTCACCTAATACAGGATAATTTTGGCCTTATGGTGACAGTAGTAGTACAAATCACCTTAAACATGCTTGACACAGTGGAGTCCTGAATCTTTATACATATGTCTGTGTGATCATGCTGAACATTGTTGTGGTTGACACTCTGGAATACTGCCATACTGTATTGCTGGTAAAACACCTGAACCTAATTTCCTCTCCAACCGTTCACTACATCTACAAGTAGCTTCTTTGATTTGCTAACTGGACACACTTCTTTAAAGGTTACTCAGATTTTTTCTGCATCCAGTAACACCGGCTCCATACGCCAGCCAATTTGCAACATATGTGCGCGCATAATATGCCAATAAGGTGTAAATATCCTAACAGTTGAGCCAATCGGCATGACACACGTACTTCAAAAAAAATCGATTACTCTCACAAATTTCAGAGATGCGTCAGGAGACATGGCTAACAGAAACCACTGAATTTTAACCAAATGCTTGAACATCAGTTCCTCGACCCATTTCACATATGGGTACAGCACGGCACTACAGTCTCTGTAAGAAATAATAAAACAGAATTTCAAACGTGAGACTGCGGTTCAATGCTGCCAGGAGACATTTGTTGCGTCATCACGGAGGGCGTGTCTACCAACTGGTGACAGTAGCGCACGTGATCACTGTTTACAAGTACGCATTTTTCCAAACGTCTCCAGATGCCTTTCCATAATGTTCCAGACTTATCCTGCTTCCCGCATTAAGAGCAATATCTCAATAACTCACATTTGCTACATTCCAACTCAGCAAGGTGAAGCTGCCCCAGTGAGCGATAACTACCGAAACACTAATATTCACTAGACTGGGAACATGAATTATAAAAACTGGTGTGAAACCAATCTGATTTTAGACTTTTAGGGGATTTTTTACCCAGATTGTTCTAGAAAAAAGCATTCTCTTCAACACAAAATTCGAACACGATTTAACATGGCCACATAATCAATGCCCAAACTTGAGCAATCTTCCGTTTCCCTCTTAATTTTCCTGCTGCAATGATCAGTTAAAACACCGACTGAGTTAAATGACACGTTTGATATTTAGCTGTTTGCTTTTCTAACACTCGTCTAATTTATGTGAGTTAGCCAACAAGGCTCAAGTTATAGTGTAACGTTAGCTGCAGACTGTTCATTTAGTAGAACGATATGAATGAAAAAGATATTCCTTTGATTTCGCAATAACATTTCACTGTAGGAACAGGGCTGAACTGCATACAGCAATATCCTATATCAGCTAAGGTTCTACTACCTAACCTGTGTCCCAAACACGCTAGCTTTCTCAGTCTACAATGCATGGAAAGCTAAAGGTAATTCTTTTCTGGAAAGATAAGTTAATAAAATGAAAGATAAGTAACTAGCTTTGAATTTTGCTCACACGATAGGTAAGGATAGCTAATAAACTGGCTAATACCGACAATACAGTTTAGATGTGACGTAATGTTAACAGTAGCAAGCTATGCTACGGTAGCAAGCACGCCAGTCATGACTTTTCAGATCTTGTAGCAAGCTAGCTTGTTACGTAATTTAAAAAACCAACAACGGAAAGGAAACGAAAATTCTAGAATGATCTAGACAGTTGGCTGCAGGTATACCCGCTGCGGCGAACGCTGTAGCAAAAGCTAGCTGGACTTATAAATAGTGGGTTTTTCCTTATACGTAAGACCAGTGATGCTAGTGAAAATTAGCTAGCTAGGATGCTGATGCTTGTGCGCGTCGCACTGCATGTTTCTGTCAGCAGTTAACGTTTTCTGTGGTAAGCACACTGAAGCCTTACGTTCAGATCAGGCATACCCACTTCATATTTGTCTGTCGTTATCGTTAAACGAAATGGCTGGGCGAGCTACTCAAAGTTAGCTAGCGAGGTAGCAAGTTACACCATTACATCGTAGTTTGGCTAGCCACACACCCACCAACACAGTTCAGGTCTTCTACTTAGCCAATGTTAGCTAATTGGTCACTGAAAAACAAAACAAACAAAAAGTTACCTAGACGTAAGGTACTACTGTTAAGTTGGCAAAACGAATGACTTAATCCAGTGTTAACATCAGTCTGCTTACATGGCCTTCAAACATGAATACCGCTACGATTTAGCAAACGTTAGCTAACATCGGGCATCAATGACGAAGAGATGCTTTTAACGTTACCGTTAGCTAGCTACCGTTATTTTCTAGGTTGACGGAATAACGGACCTTGGTATCAGCTGGATGCTCCTAACGAGTTCCTTTCCCGTTGGCTTCAATGCGGTATCTGGCCTTCGCAAGTTAGCTAATTAGCTAACGGGTCTTGGGGAATGATCCCTCTCGGTTTTCGTTCTGGTAAGCTGTAGCACTAATGTCAGCGTTTCCCATCCCGTGCTCAGCCATATGAATTTTCGGACGTTTACGTCATTGCACACTGTTGCCACGGGACACCCGCCCCTTTGCCAAGTTTTCCTTCGCTTAGGGCACAGGTTTTCCTGATCTTCATTTAATTTTGTACTGACTGCCTATTACAACAATGACTGTTCTACAAAAAATTTGCATAGTATACATACGAGTTCTCACAGTCCCTCACTTTGGTCTTCATAAACGCTATAGGCATTTGTGTTTAACAGGTGCTTAGCATGGCTCTTCAGATAAATAAAATAAACTAGCCCTGACGTAGAGTGTGCGTAACAAATTCTACCAGACCATCATCATCATAATTGTGACTCTTCCAGGGAAACATTTTCGAGATGGTATCAGCTGATTGCTCTTAAGAAGTTCCCTTGTCGTTAGTTTAAATGCGGTATCTGGCCTTCGCAAGTTACCTAATTTGCTAACGGGTCGTGGGGAATGATACCCCCCAGGTTTTGCTTCCGGTAAGCAGTTGCACTGCCAGCTTTTCCCACCCCGAGCTCAGCCATATGACTTCTCGGACGTCTGCGTCATTGCACACAGTTGCCATGGGACACCGGCCCCTTTGACAAGTTTTCCTTCGCTTAGGGCACACGGTTAATTTTGTACTGAGTGCCTATTATAACAATCAGTGTTCTACACAAAAAATATATATATTATAGTATAGTATAGTTTCTGTATGTAACATACATAACAAAAAAATAACAATTGCCTTTGCTGAAAGGACACTTTTGCAAAACTAACCAGTCCTCCACAATAAAACAAGACTAGGATACCCTTGGCTTCAGTTAATTTAAATTTTAGATTACGTCATAATTCAGATCTAATTAGGGATTATGAAGAGCAATTTTCAACAACCTTTTTTGCTCTCAGTGAAACATGACTTTAAAAATGACAAGTAACCTACTTAAACTCATCAGGTAAGTCCAGTAAGCAATGGTCTACAAGTTCACCAATACACACAGTACAGCTTTTTCAGTGTTCATCTTTTGTCTTCATCAAGGGTTTCTTCAGTGAGTTAAATAAACTAAATAAATAAAATAAACCAGCCGTGATGTAGTGTATACCTAACAAATTTTACCAGACCTTCATTTTCATCATAAATGTGACCCTTCCAGGGAAAATGTCTAATCAGACCTAGCAACGTAAGCTAGGAATCTACCTATAAACAGGAACTTGTACCCAGATAGAGCCTATGAACAAATATTTGACTCCATTGTGGTGCTATACTATTTAAATGGTCATAACTGCAAAACTGATGGATGCATTTTTTTCTAAACTTTGATGGATGGTAAAGAGTAACATCTCACATTAACCTGGCAACTGGCCTCACGAGGGCACTGTAACAGCACACTTACACAGTAAAGTAGTTATGACTGTTTCCATATCCATATAATGGAAATGACCTTCACACATGTGCTTAAAATTTACTAAAGCTGGAGGATTCTTGGGATATAAATTACATCAGTACAGTACAAATTATGCTACTGGACCACAAGGGGGTACTATAACCAATAACGCCTAGTATCAGTTGTTTTGAAAGTTGCCACAAAATGATTAATTGTGGCATGCCATATCAACAACTGTTGCACCAGTTTGCCATATGGGCGTGCTACACCACTTTAGTGGCTTAACTGTGGCTACATGGCCCCTGTCCCCCATAACTGCTGCTTACAGCTTTAATTATTGGTAGTGCTTGTATTTATTTGGTTGTATTTATTTTAACCAGGGCAAGTGGTTACTGAGTTTAGAGAAGCCCCATGTGGGAGCTTTTGCTTTTAAGTTTTACGTTCTGTTCACGTGTTAGGAATAGCTGTGAAATGTCAGGGGGAGCAGGGAGCCATCTACTGACAAAGAGTGGTACTACAACTTTTCTATAATGTTTCTGCGTCACAACAGCGACATCGTTATCTACACCACTTAGATTAGATGGAATGGTAAAGGGAATTATACTCCACATATTTCATTGTTCCAGAGAGGATGGAGGCTTCAATTCAATACTTTACCTCAGTGCCTTCACCTGGCACCTAAAGGCAATGGTGCTGATCTGGTTGTCTTTGAGGATGTTATTTATAGGGTAAATTCTGCATTCTGTTGCAGTCAGTGGTTCACCACTGTAGACCTGCATGACAAGTGTATTCACACCCCAGTGTGTCTGCCTCACCAAAAGGCTCTGAGATTTTTCTTTGAAGGCCAAGTTAAAAAAAAAAAAAAAAACACAGTACTCCAGTTCAGTCTGTCTCTGGCTCCATGTCTACATTTTACAAAAGTATGAATGCAGTCCTGAAACTTTTGCAGACTCATCGCAACTGAGTAAAGCTGTCCAAGGAACAAGCATGAAAACCCACTCTTTGCCCAGACAATTCTCCATGGGCACTGCTGTGCAACAGCTGCCAAGCCTGCTAAGTCAGCTTTCTCTCTGGTTCTGCAGCGGCTGCCATACCTCAGGCTTGGTTCTCTACCTTTGGCTTAGACCTGAAGTATGAGAGACTCAGGTGTGTGGTTGTGACAGGACAGTGTGAACAGTGAAAGCCTTGGTGAGGTGGCATTCTCCAGGTTTTCTGGCCCATGGTGTGGCTCTTACAGCGAGAATGCTGCTTTACACTGATGCCTTCCAGACAGATTGTCCAGACTGCCCACCATTAAGTGCTTAGCCAGTTAAGGATGTGTGGAGACCCATAGTTAGGTCAACACATAAATGTCTTAGACATCAGGGCAGTATGCCTGGGCCCTCATTTATCAAACACCTGAACACAGAAATTTGTGTGTAGACGGCATGGATATTTTCACTCACAAGTGGCTGTATGTGTTCCTGTATGCATTCCGCACACCAGCCTTGGTTTAGATGGAAGTGTACAGGGTTCAGCTGAGGTTCCATCCTGGTCACACCAAAGTGACCCAGTAAGCGGTTTTCCTTCCCCTTGTCCCCACTATTGGACTGACCATCCCATCTGCCAGAACCTGCTATCCCAGACATTGCAGACACCATGTAGCAGCATCTCCTCAACACGTTTCAGCTCTGGGCCTGGCTGATGAGTGGTGCAGGTAAAGGTTTGATTGTCAACCATCTGTCATAGATGTAGTGGAAGAGGCTAGAGCCTTCTCATCTCAGATTTAGAATCACTTGCTATTAGATGGCTTCCACAGATATATTTCCAAAATATTTATTGTAAAACTTATAGTTGGTTTTGATCTGAGCTGATATCAGATATGATCTGTTTTTTTGTGAAGTACACAAAGTTAGGTGTTTTTGATAATGGTATCATTTTGAAGGAATTTTCGTGGCCCTTCATCCAGGGTGATTTATGGTACAGTATAATATAGGGAAAGATACTGCTCATCCCAGAAACTGACAGAAGTGGAATATCACTTCCTGAAACATTAAAGACAAAGCAGGGTTACAAACGGAACATATATGATACAATAACAAAAACATAAACAAAAATTACTATACACCTATTTCAAAGAGATTTACAGATATATAGTTAACATTGACATATGTAATATATATTGATTCAAAATATGACAGCCGTTTTGCTCAATGTAGAAAGAATCTGTGAACAGCTTTTAAAGAGCAGCATCCAATAAACAAATCAGTCCCAAGTCAATAAATCAAATAGGCTAGGAGGAAATGTCATTTAAGAATATTGCAGAAAATTAAAAATGAGGGAAAAAAATCAAATGTGGTTGACCTCACAAGTCCGCCAAAGGTGATCCTTGTGATGAGAAGTACTTATGTAACAAGTCTGGGATCTGTCATGTAATGGTGATGTTTAAGCAGTGTTTGAAAACTGTAAGTCCACAGGACTGTTACAGCACTGCTGTATGTCCCTTCACCGCTGTTAGGCCAAGGGGTGAGGTATTAGCATAAGCTTCTACCTGACTGTCAAATGTCCTAATTTTTTGATAAACAATGTGGACTTCAAAGACAAAGTAATGAGGGAAGAAATCAGAGTAAATAAAAGAGTGTTACCGCACCTTCAGGTCTTGGCCAGCTAACAAAAAAAAAAATAAATTGTCAAAAAACAGCGCCTTCTCTCTGTACTCCTGCCACACAGATGTTATTCTTCTCTACCGTGTACAGTGCCATGATTATGATTAATACTCAGTTAAAAATCTCTTGCTCCCTCGCTGGCTTGCTCGCTGACGCTCTCACTCACTCATTCTGTCTCATTGTTGCCCCCATGTGGCAGTAGTTTGTACATCTCTGAGCTCCTGGTACAAACAGTCGCCCAGCTGAGAGAGTGCTGGGAGAGACACACTTCAGCCTCCTGTCCCATGGATTTGGATGGTAAACGCCTCCCCATCACATGAGAAGTTAAGAGTAAATAAGGGAGACACAACTACAAGGAGCAGCAGAGCTCACCTTTTATAGCACCCTCACTTTCAAGGACTAACCTTGGTTTACACTGCAGAACTTCCATTACAGTACTCTCTGACATATTTGATGAACTATTGTATAATAACCTCCCAGGCATTGATTATAGATATCCAAAGTTTACTGTTCCAGTGGTACTGCATCAAGTTTTTGCACCCACTGTTACCGATTTTGCATTCTAAAAATGAATTGTAACAATGTATTTTTTTCATATTTGCCATCACTGTTATACTCACTAGCACATATTTTTACAATTATAATATATACTGTATGAATAATGCAGTTAAGTACATTTGTGCTGAAAAAATGTGGTTCTACATGGAATTTAAATTCTAGGGTGATTTCAGAGATCTAGATGAAAGTCTTGGTGCACAGATAAGTGATGAAAGTGATAAAAGCTCCCCCCTGAAAATTGTTTAATCCTTTAATACTTATCTAGGCCAGCGGGGGAAACCATAAAATGTAATGTGCATGTAAGCAGTATGGTATATTATGAAAATACACATTAATATTCTCTCTCTCTCAAAAAAAAACATTATCCATGGGGGAAAATACAGAGGATAAAAAGGAAATCAGTATTCATACTGATTAAATAATTCAGACTTAAACTGAAAATGTTTTCCTGAAAATGGCTGCTGTAACAGATAAGAGTTTAAGACTAAACAGTGAAGTGAATGGGAGCTGGTGTGGATTAGACAGCACAGCAAACACATACAAAGGGCACTTTGATGAGCGGGGTAGAGGTGACAGAGTGTGCCATTTGCTGAGGTTCTCCCCCCTCCGCAGACACACAGACAGACTGCTGTCACCTGTTGCTCTCTGACCTCTGCAGCTCTCTTCCCTTCTCCTTTCTCATTCAGCTTTCTCTTCCTTGTTCATTCTCTCTTCTTGTCTTTCGTTTCTTTTCCCAATTTTTCCCTCTTCCCACCCCCTAAAAGCACTTTTAAAAATGTATATTTGGACGCTGTAAACTGATTCCACTGGTCAGACACTCGTCTCTGCCATTGTTTAAAACCTTTGAGCACTTACGTTTCTAGTGATGTTTTAGCAAATGTTTAGGAGTAAAAATGACTTAAATTAAAACAAATAATTCTGCAGTCATGAAATGACCCCTAGTGTATTTCTGCTGGTTGCCATTTTGTGATATGTCTGACATTATTGGTATGTTTCTCACATCTTGTTAGTAAGGGCAGCTTTGTCTCAGTCTCTAGCTGGTTGTGCTGAACTGTGCAGTCACACATCTCTCTCTCTCTGTCTCTGTATGACAACAGCTGCTGTAGGCAGTTGACCAGTAGCCCCCATTCTCCGGCAACTGCACTGAAACAGTGTCTCACCCATCTGTCTTATCTGTCTCTTGTCATCTGTCCTGAGGTCTCACTCTTAAATTCTTAAAGGGCATTGTGATGCTTTGTAGTTTGGTCTCTGGACTTGTGGCCAGAGTGGATCATTTGTTCAAATCCTGGGAGGCATACAAATCCACTGCACCCTTCAAAAATGAAACGAAAATCCAGACTCATCATAGTTGAAAATATATTTGACATTGCTCACTTACCACACACCCATGTTACACTATTTCTTTGCTATGCCCTTATCCAGAAGAGCATACTTCATTCATATATTTTTTGTATGCTAGCCGTTTGAGCAAAAGGATATTTACTACAGCAATTTAGGTCAGCTACCTCGCTCAATGCTAACACAGAAGTGCATAAGCTAGGATTTGAACACACAACCGTCTGATTGTAGGGCTGATTTCCTGACCTGTTATGACACACTGTGCCCCAACACCTGCTAACAAATATAAAATTTTAAAACACTCGTCCTGTGTGTGACTGAAGAGGTAAACTAAGCTGGGTAAAGTAAAACCCCCTCTGCACAGCTACATCTATGTGCCAATAAACAGGTGTGTTCGGCATGGATACACTGGCCCTTTTGTTGCGGTTGTTTCTTTAGTAAAAACCCCTAACATTAAGAAAGGGCCCTATGGGCCACCTGTCCTCTCTGCACACACGCAGACACTGACACCTAGTCACCGGGGGATGACAGCTGACAGGCAGGACAGCTGCTCCTATCCCTTATCTCCCTCCCTCACAGTCTCTGCGGAGGTCTACCCAGGGAGCTACACTATAACTGAAACACAGCAGCCGTATAGTCTACAGAGCTCGCTGGTTATAGTATGACAATGTAATTTTTAAAAAACTAAACATATCAGTTTTTGCTATTACGAACACAATAATATATTCAGTTTGTAACACACAAATCAACTGAAGTGATAAAAATCCTTCAGAAAATGGTTTGATCCTGTTGCACTTTTCCACACCAGCGGGGGAAGTGTGACTTGGGGGCACACATGCAAGCAATATGGTATAATGTAAAATGTACATTGTTACTCTCACAAAAAAAAATTAAATCAGATGAGAAATTTAATAAAGTGAAAATTAAGTGCCCTTATAAAGTGAAATTCAGATCCAAACTGAGAAACAGTTTGAGGCTAAAGAGTCGCATGAAAGAGTGCTGCAGTGGATTTTACAGCAGTTTACAAATGTGAGTGGGTTTCCTACAGACGCACAAACAGGCATAATACAATATATTACATGATTACATAATATGCCACTCCATTATTTCTGGGTCTGGCTTAGTAGGGGGCAACCAGCCCTTGAGTCTGGTCTGTGATGGATGGTGTGAATGGACCATATTGATTCAGTAGAGATTTACAGCATTACAACAACTGAGTAAGTAGCATTAAAATAGAAGCATACGGTTTCGTGCAAAGGACAGGACAAGGGTATAGCCACAGATGGAGACACAGACCAAGAAGCAACAAAAGAGGATGAGGGGGAAAGAGGAAGGGAATTAGAGAAATCCATTCCACCCACTCTAAGAAATATCATACACACCCATTTAGGGTTGGGTACCGAAAATGACTTATTTACCTTGAAAAAAAAGACGTTAAGTGTCCTTTATTGTACCGCTGTCCTGATAGCAATGTGTTGAACAGCAGAGAAGAAGAGGAAAGCCACAGTGAACCAGTACCCTTACCCCTGATGTGGAACACCCAGGAGCTCAGAGGTCAGACCCAAACAAGCCCTCTTACAGTGTTAGTAACTCAAGTATTTCAAAAGTAAACCTATACCAAAAACATGCTCCATTATCCTTCAACACACACCAAAGGGGGTTTAAGCAAGCTTCCCTGGTGTGGATCTATCTATGGAAGTGTGGCTCTCTCTGCTTCGAGATTTGGTGTGGAATTTTAGACAGGTGGAGTTCTGATAGAAGCTTAAAATTCCCAGCGTCCTCTTTGTCTGACTCTGTCTGAGCTCTAATCACAGAGCCAGCAACTGTGACTCGTCATGGAAATTGTATCACTGCACTGAAGCGTGCCTGGGCAAGACTGCAGCACAACCAGTGGAAATTTCATTTTAAATGCTTACATTTACATTTACATTTATTTATTTAGCAGACGCTTTTATCCAAAGCGACTTACAACAGTGCATACAGCAAGTATAGCGACAGTACGGGGACAGGATGTGTACAGTTCCACAATGAGACAGTTCTCAGCTGAGAGCAAGGTCACAGTACTTAGTGTACTGTGACTGATAGTACTGAGGACACAGTACTATCAGATTTGTACAATTACAGCCTATAGGCCAACTATACTACTACTTCATTTTTTACTGAAAGAGAACGCCTTCCATAAGAAGTATGTTTAATAAATCAAGATTTGGTTTGCAATTAATCAGGGGACAACAACAGACGAGTGATCATTGAAGTTCTTCAGTCCATTCTGAGACTTAGACAGGAAGATAAAGCATTAAACTGGTACTGTACACATAGACGTGTGTACATTCACATAAATGCATGGTATACACACACTCTAACACACCCATTGACATTGTGAAGAAAGAAAATATTGGTGAGATGAAGTCCGACACACACAAGCAAGAAACGACTACATTATTGCTGTAAAAATACTTTGTTGAATAATACAGTCTTTAAAGCACTTAGTACTTGTAAAAAGGAAATTGGCTTCATTGGCACCCTCAGGGCAGGAGTTCTGATCACATTCATGTATTTAACTTTATTAAAATGTATTTAATATCCATGAAACCAACACTGTCAGACAGATATTACTATTGTCCAGCCTTTTCTGCCTGAGAGTAGGAAAGCTTGGGTTTGTGAGACCAGCCTGGCCCAGTCCCCTGGGATGAGTCAGTAAAATAACAACAGCTAACTGCAGGGGCACCAAAACACAAATGGAACCTCATTTGTCCAGAGTTACCTCCAGTGAGCCACACTTTGAATCCTCACTGGTTTCCCTCTATGCTACGCATTTTCTCAGCAACTCCTATTGGTCGACTCAGGGTGTGCCTTACTTAGATCAGTCAATCCTGGAATTCATTACTGTGGTTACTACAACACAGTGAGCACATGCAACAAACATACAAATGTCTTGTGAAGCTGGAGTAATGCTGAGCTCTCTGTGAAAGTACATATCTACCAAATTTACAGTCTGCACATTAAATGACATGGTAGTGTATTACGCAAGCACTGTTTTTGTACTTAATGAAATTATTAATCATTGAAAAAAACTTTTATACACATGTCAAGCAAACATGTCTCACCATGTGAATGAGAAGTTGTATGTTTTCAATTGTGAAACTTGTCTTCACATGTAGTTGTGAAAGTGGGAGAGAGAGAGAGAGAGAGCGAGAAAAAGAGAGAGAGAAGCTCACCTGCTATTTTTGGTATACTTACATGCCAGGTGCACGTGACATACTGCTGAACTGCCAAGTGGAGTATCACTAGGAATCAGAGAAAGAGGGAAAAGATTTTGAGTGGGAGAATAAAGAAACAAACAAGCCAGCTATCTAGGTTAATGTACAAAGAAACAGTTTAGATAGTTTAGAGGGTTTAATGATGTGGTCAGGGAACTGGCCGTGTAGCCAGAGGTTCACATACGTAAATCTCAGGTTACACAGTATTTCAGGTTAAGCGCTCTCCTCATTAAGGATTATTACACTATATTCTACATGTATGCAAGACGTTCCTAAATAAGGGCATTTGGTAAACAATTTCTTATAAAGGATGAAACTATCAGAGCATTTACTTTAAAACGGGACAGAGCAGAGAAGGAAGAAAAACAATGCAAGAGAGAAAGGTGGAAAAAATAAAAAGGCAAAATTGAAAAGCTCATTATCACAGAGCACAATTACAATAAGGATTTACATGGTTACGGGATTAAGACCATTCTTATATGAGTTAAATTGTCACTGAGAAGTTACAGGTTTCAATAAACTTATTTGCTGCTGTTAAAAACATTGTACAAGGTATTAATGTAGCGCCCACCTTAATTTGTTGCTCAAAGCTAAAAATGAGCTATGCTGCATTTGTATTGAGCAGTGGCTATTCATCATATATTTTAATTCCCCCAACACTGGTTGTGCACTAATTCAAAAATGAGTCCTCTATGTAACACACTTATGGCACAATAAATTAAATATGGCACAGGATCAATAACACAGAACAGCCAGAGGTTTAAGGATGAAGATGTAACTCCTTAGGGCAGCCATTTTTATGTTACATGGTTTGCATGTTTACCCTCTCATGTGTCCCCCCTGCCCTATTTTCACTCCAATGTCTGTCTCAGATGACAGCCACCAGTTCCAGGTTTGATGTGTGTGATTGATACCACTACTCATCAGCCCCCTATTGCCATCATTTTCCTATCAACACAATGGTGATCAGCGACGGGCTTTTGATTTTTAATACACACAATTTCTTTTTCATAACAAAACGATCACGTTAAGAATAATGTACCAAGCTTTTGATAGTGCTGTGGGTATACTAGGGCTCGGCTCATGTTGCAAATTCTTGCAAGGATTTTACATCCTGTCACACAAGCTACAGTCCTGGCAACAGGAATGTCTTGACTAGGGAGGGGTTCCACTAGGCTTGGTACATTTTGTCCAGGTTTGCTGCCATATCTGCCATGCCCTGTCTGATGGTCTTCACATTGAGGTCTGTGTGACCAAGATACAGTGCAATAGGTACGTTGGCTGCTTTCAGCACCACAAGTATTGCAGCCCACTTCCATGAGGACAGGAATACTGATCTTATAAACTACTTCACTATTGATACCTGTAACCCAATGTCAAGTAGGCGCTAAACCACCACTGGGTTATCCCTAATAAATGAAGTTTCTGGCTTTTTATACACACCTGAGGTAGACTGAGACCTAATGTGGTAGGACTGACAAAGTTGCAGCTAATGGTTGCAAACACTGTCTGCATATTAACCTATCCTGGCTGTGATTGCATTTGGACTTGGCTCATTGTAGCTGTCACCCTGTCTGTAATGATGACTGGAGGGAGTTAGACCTATACAACTACACCACCAATGACCCCTTGAAGACTTCTACAGTTTAGCCTTATAGTTCACTCATTAGTTCTTTCCTCATATTCTCCTTTCACTCAGGAGACACAGCTGTACGTGGAACTGAAATGGCATTTATGATGAATGGGCGGGTGTTCCTTATAGATCTGTATGTCTCAGTCCTCAACACTACCTCTTTCACCTTGGCAAAAAAGTAACCACTTCAAGCAACAACTAGCAGCTGTAACTCTTCACTGTTTGAGGTTTAACGTCCTGCAGAAACTAGTCTTGACTGAGGGGGCATTGGTCATCTCTCAGACCTGTGGGATTCCTCTTCTTCAGTCTCAGTTCAAATCACAAAAATTTGTATATGCCAGTAATAAAAATATAATGATGATTGATATGATGTGAATTAATAGAAAACAACTAATTTTTCATCAGGCCTCTAGCAGCTTAGATATTTCTGAAAACAACTGAACTGCAGTTATAACACATATCAAAGGGCAAAACACAGCAGACATATAACAGTAGATAACACTCATTTCTAAAATTAAGAACCAAGCTTGGATCAAACCCAGAAAGAGGGTAACTGGCAATACATTTAAATAACACATCTGCGGAGTCAAAATATGCATAAACATCACGTGTTAATCATGTATCATCGGGCTCAACACATCGGAGGGCAGGCCAATGCAATACACACGCCTGGATAAGCGGAGATAAAATAAAAAACACTGTGTGTGGTGACAGAAAAACTTGACTCTAAGAAAGCAATCAACATGATGGTTAACGCACGACAGCTGTTCTGCCCCCTGAATCTGTCTCACAAGTAATCCCCGCATTGTTGCTGCGGACATTTATAAAATCTGACGATCACTGCGTCACGGCAGAGGTCCAATCAGCAGAGTAGTTACCGTGAGCATTCTTGCAGGATCATTTCTCTTGTTAACCCTATGAGCCGAGGAGCTCTAGAGCAGAGAAAACTGGGAACAAAAACGAAAACGAAAGGAGAGCAACTGGCAGTGGTAATCAGGATGGGAGAATCCACACCTGCCGTCTGAGAGGCTGAAAATGAGGGAAAAAAAAGGGAAGGCAACATGCCTTGCACTCCAAAATTGAGCCCATATTACAGGTAGGTGGGCTGAAGTGGTATTTCCAATGCCCAGCGATTTGTTTAGACACCCTATCACCATTTTGCCCATCAAAATCTGAATTTGTGCTCCTTGTACCTGGTTTGTGATCTTTTTTTTTGGAAAACTCTAAGTGCTTCTATATAATGTGGCACAGACTGTCTGAGGCAGGCTGGAGTCCCTTCAGAGAAGCCGCACTTAAAGGGGTGTGCTGAAAATAGCCGGCTATCTCTCTGCGGTGAGTGGACGCAGATGAGAGTGATGTACTAATCTCCGATGCTGAGACACACAAAGAAAGAAGGAGTTTCCTCCTAAGCATGAAAGAGAGGGGCAGGAGATGATTACTGCAACTTTTAGGGAGCATTTGAAATGGCCACGGATGGTGGGATGCTTGAAGCAGATGATTGCAACAGTAAGTGCACCGTGTGAGTTGTGTTAAGGAGGACATTGGTAAAAAGAAGGGTGAACAAGGACAAAGTTACCAGTTATGGCTGCAGTCTGCAAACACTAAATTTCCAATATCAAGCGCTGAGCTAAGGGCTGGAGGAGGGGAGGACTCACGTGACCTTCCCACAGCCACCCACCCACACACGTACACAAATTTAGAACATGCCCATAAAGAGTCACAAAGAACATCTGACTGCTAGAGAGAAGAGGCAGATGCAGTTTCACTGTTCCTCTGTCAGCAGCTGCTTCCACGCCTGGGACAATCCTAGATTACAGATGACCATACTTATAAATGTATAATCATCACATGTAAAATGGCTATTCTTTAATATCTTGAATGATATTGTAGAGATCATACAGTATTTACATTACCGTATTGTCATCTACCAGACACTCTTATCCCGAGTGACTTACATAGGTTACAATTTTTGTATGTTATCCATTTATACAGTTACATATTTACTGAGGCAAGTTACTGTGGGTTAAGTACCTCACCCAGGGCCCAGTAGCAGTGCCCCACCAGGGAATCGAACCAGCAACCTTCTGTCTAAGAGCACTGCTCCTTACCACTGTGCTACACTGACTGAAATCATCTCTACTTTATTAAAATATCAATAAATTGGTGCTTTTGCCTAGAATACATGTATGCCAAGGTTTGTCTGGCATCTTATCAATGTGAAAATAATACACATGCACTGAATTCCTGTAAGAGCTGTCAATATCAGACATTACACAACTTGCATTACACAATGTGCATTAATAATTGTATGTTGATATGCTGTGTAATTTTCTGATGCTTCATTTAAAACTTCCCCAGAGACTAATGATACACATTATATGTTGATCATCTGGGCATTTCGAAAGCATCCATCCACTACCTCCTGCTCTCTTTCCATCCCTCCCTATCTCTCCCTCCCTCCCCCTCTCTTTCTCTCTCTCTCTCTCTCACCATCCCCCTATCTCCCCTAGCATCCTGCGTTTGTATAAGCTAATCACAGAATCATTGGCTCTTCCTGTCTGGATCTGGGCTCTGACCCCTCAGGCACGTCAGGATACACAAGCTGAAAGCCAACAGGATGACATCATGTTAACCTCATGTTGGATCAGGCAGGTATCTCTGAATCAGCAACAACTATAGATCTAAATCTACTAACTGTATTTTGCCTTATCTGAAGAAGGTCAGGTAATGAGCATCTACAGTAGCATTTGAGATTTACTCTAGAGAGAGAACCATGATGGGGATTTCAGGATAGGTCCATGGGATTAGATCACTGGGCTTTTAGCAAGCTCATGGTACTTTCTGAACAAATGACCTCTGTGTCAAACAAATCTTGATCTGCAATGCAATATATACTTCATTCATTCACGTCCCTTGCACCTGTGTTCACAGTCCTAGCCAAACCCATGTCATGACGTCTTCTGCAAAGTGGTGCCTATAATACACTAGCAATGGAGGAAGCCCCATCTCAAAATTTTTGAGACGTCAAACAACATACAGGACTTCCTTTGCAGGATAGGAATGGCAACTGTGTACAAAGGGTTAGGCAGCTCTATGGGGAATCTGTTCAGTGTCTATGTTGACTGGCAGAGGCCATGTGACATTCATGCCATTTTAAAATAAAGCTGTTTTTCAACTGTACAGATAAATTGATCTCCAGGTTTGGTTCCTTTATCTGTTCATCAAAACAGCCCAATTTCAGGAACCTCCAAGTAGCCTGAGAGAGAGACTGTATCCTAGTTATGGGGAATCCTGCAGTGCCACATGGCCCTGTCCAACAGTTGTCACATTCTTTTAAAATGAAAACATTTTTCCACCTGTCTTCATGAACTTTGTCCACATGATAAGAGGTTGTTCATTTCTTGTAAGGCTGGGTCATGGTAAGACTGTCTGTCTAATAGACTCACCAAAGAGGGCATGTATTATTATTATTATTATTATTATTATTATTATTATTATTATTATTATTATTATTATTATTCAGACTCTTATCCAGAGTGACCTACAAGTTAATATGACACAGTATGTTGCACATATATTAGAGAAGCACCAAGAACAAAAATAACATAAGTATAGATCACATGGATTTACAGATATCAATAGATTTCTATGTGAAAATTGAAAAATAAAAAAATATTGATCATATTCTGGGTGCCAAGCATAGGACAGGTCCATGTTCTGGGAACTACGGTGAAAGCTGAGCAGATGTGTGTTTAAGTACTGCTGGAGAATGGTTAGGGAACTCACCTTAGGTATATTCCTGTTGAGAGATTTCATATGAAAAATATGCAATTTGCTCTAAGAAACCTGTGCACTATCTATTCTCAGATCAGATGCTGGAGACTCACTGTAAAGAACAGTGCACAGTAAAGAAAATATACTTGTATACATATAAAGATTTTCCCCTGGTTATTCCTATTCATTTGTTTAACAAACAAAATTGTGATAGAGACATACATCCGATTGCAGTGCAGTTTCTCAATTGGGTTTTATTCGTCATTCTGTTACTTATTGCATGCCCAAATGACAAAATGCACTGACTACTTAGAAGGGGCATCTAGTACGAAAATACAATTCTTATCACAGTTTACCAAAGACTAAATGTAGAGATGTCAAACAACCATCACTTTTCACACCTAACCTGATTAATGGATGACCAATTCAATCCAAATAATTGACAGCTCAATGGGAATGAAAACCAACACACTCACTGCACTGGGTCCCCAGGAACAGGTTTGAAAATCAACAGACAAGAGAACAGATGAGAGACTGTACCTCTATTCTTTGACCAGTGCATGTGATACAAAACCCAGAGACAGCAAACATTTCTATTCCATTTTACAGCAACATGATTCTAGCATGATTAAACAAGGAATACAACAGTTGTACCATGATTCAATTTCATCCTGACTTCAATGTGTTTTTATCACATATTGTGTTTGAATCATCTGCTCAGCTCACAAATCTGTAATTAACTACTAATTAGTTAATATAACAATATCTAAGATTTTCTAGGGTTTCTGAGATCATGTATATGTCATTTCATATACATGTATGTACATGTGTGTCTATGTTTGTGCATATGCTTTTAAGTATGTATGTTAACATGTACATTCATGCATGTGTGTATTTGTAGCTGGATCTTTAGGTGATGGCAGTCAGAGATGGCAGAGGCAGTGATTGTGACATTCACACTATCTGCTTGGACCAACCAAGATAAATAGTACCAGTCCAAGACTGAAAAGCAAAGCAAAACAATGTATCACCCACCTTGAAGCTGGATAATGATGCTGCTGCTGCCACTGCTGTTGCTGATGATGATGATGATGCATAGAGGATTTCTGATCATACTCAATAATACACACTTCACTATGTCACTATGGTGACAGTGCAGCAAAATAGAGAATAAGAATATGTTAAAGGCATGGTATTGTGATGTTTTCTAAAAACATGGGGGCATAGACCTTCCAATTGCATTCTCCCATTGCTATGGAGAAACCTCTGCTGGTCACCTGATCTTGGTTTGATCCGTGGACGATGACCTCATCGGTGGAGCCGTTCGTGGGATTAGCTTTCTGCCTTGTTAGCAGAGTGATGGCATTGAGCTCCAGCAATTGTCTCTTTTAAAAAACGTAGAGGCAGAGTGAAAGCTTCGCTCACAGCTCGCTGTGGCCACACCGGGCGGTGGAGAATCAGCAGAAACGGGGTCAAAATAGTGACTGGTATAGTGAAGCTATTCAGGAGTTACAAGTGAATTGCTTTGTAGTCTGAGGAGCCTGGCACAAAACAATACCCTCATATCACCATACAAGTGAGAAAACATTTTTAAAGTGGAGTAGAAAGAAGTGTGGCCATTGCCAACAACGGGACACTTCGTGAAAAACACGGGGTTCAAATTAGCACCGTAACTTTACAAAGACAGAACTAAACCCGACATACACCGGAAAAAACAGCTGCCTCAGAACAAGGGCTTTGTGCTGCGTAGTGTCCTCACCACTGCGCTTCAAACTGAGGCCTTCACGGCAGCGGTGCTGGATGGAAATAAACGCGTTATCTCATCATCTCACTCCAGAATTCTCCCTGTAGTGTCAAATGCCAAAGGAAGGCCTCATCAGCTATTTCAGTTTGGCAGTGGAAGCCCTCATGTCACTGCACAAGTCTGGAGCCCTTACTGCTAAATCCACACACTGCAGGGAACTCCCAAAGTACTTGACTCCAAAGTCTCCAGAACACTTTGCTTCATGAAAAGAAATATTGTACGAAGTAGAACAATGTCTGCTCCCAGAGAGATCACGTATGTTTTCACATGTAGTGTATATGTAAAGGCAATGTGCTATGAAATAAGTGTTCTATCTGCAGAGGGTTAATCCTGCTTGTTGAGATTGTTAGCATAAAGAAATGGGCTCAAGATGCATTTTTATCACAGAATACTTTTCCTGCAACTGAAGGTGTGGTGTGCTCCTGGTAATACTGACATACAACACATACAAGAAAGAAATTACACAACTATAATGCACCATAAGGTTTTACAGTCTGAACTGGTCATGCCACAGATGTATGGTGTGGCAGGATTCTGTGTCCAGGAATGTTATGAGGATACAAACTTTTGCAGAGCAATTCCATATCTTTAACACATAAAAACATGCCCATGCAAAAATTTTGCCACATTATACACTTAAATTCTGTGTGAACAGCGTTTCAAGTTTCACCGCATTTTGACTAAACTTCACACACCTATCCTCACAGCATCACAATATGGTGCATGCAAGGTTAGGCTGTGGTCATTATTAATCTTATGAACGCTGCTCTGAAGAGTGCAGCTCAGCTGAGACAATGATGGTCAGTATCCTGCAAACAAAAACAGATATCATGATTAAAATGTCTGACATATATACAGACCTATCACATTTCTTTGGATTTTAGCTTTCTTAATTTAAAGAACTCAGCAAGTGAAATAGGTCATTTTATGTCTGAGGAACACATCGCTAACACTGGATCACCACAAGGATGTGTTATGTCCCCATTGTTGTTATGGTACATATAAACAGTTGTATAAGCAAGCATCCCAAAAGACACCTGGGTAAATCTGCAGATGACACGGGTCTGGCCATCTTCCAGTATGAATATGAGGAGTTCCATGGCCAAGTCTTAGAGGAAACTGTCAAATGGTGTGATGAGTCCCACCTGACAAGGAACACTACTGAACAAGAAAAAGAAATGATCATTGAGTTTAGGCATGATGCAATCTCTTCACCAGGCACAGCTGTGGCAGGGTAGGAAATTCAGGCAGTGGATGAGTAAAAGTACCCAGGCTGATGCTGGAAATAAGATATAATGGGGGAAAATACAGAGAACAAGTCAATTGCAAGGACAGGAAAGACTTTTTCTGAAGCTGGACTCTTTTAATGTTGGCCACACCACCCTGACCTGGTTTTACAAAACATTATTTGGGAGTGTTTTAGGTTTTTGTTTTATTTGTTGGTACTGTAATGCAAATGTTTCCCAGAGGACTGCACGCAGAAAAAAATTAACATTACAAGTAATGCTGTAGGTGTTAGGCAAGTAGGTCATCAAATAATTGTAGACCCAAGATATCCCCTATTCAAAGAATTTGAAACATATTGCTCTAGATGGCACAATATCATATAGTCGTGGCATATCATGTATTGTATATTATGTGTTGTGTACTGTGCACTGTGCTTAGTCTCATCCATGGGACAGAACAAGCAAAATTTCCCTAAGGATACAAATGAAGTATTAAATAAATCATGCACTTTGTACATTGCGCGTTATGTATTTTCCATAAAGATTATGATCACACGCTAACCTACAGATAATTCTTCTGGGGAAATCAAAAGTATAAGGTTTCGGAAGAACACACAGGGCTGAGAGAACACGAGATGGCAAATGGATCTGCCCGTTGCTATAAATGCTCTTATAAAAGCACAACATCACACCATTAGGATTTTCATTTTCCTAATACCTCGTCTTCGGAAAAAAGATCTGGCGATAAAAAAGACACTTGAAACATTGGAAAGTATCTAATTAGCCTAATTATTAGACAGGCATACACGCACACTGACTCGAATTTCAGTGCTGCGATCAGTCCTACCGAAACGTTGCATAGTGTTAAGTCATACTCACAGCTTCAGAGTCTGAAACGTAGATTAGTTGAAAATGGTAACGAAAACGAATTCTCCCCATCTCTATGCGAAATTCTTTTCTGTAATATAGCGGTACTTGACAAAAAAGTCAAACCAACCAAGTCGTTAATCCAAACACGTCGTGCAAAAGCTATAAGCCTCCCCGCTAACGTGTCCCTATATCCCTCCTCCAAGCGGTATTTCCATTCTTACATTAATAAAGTAAAAATTATACCTGTAACTGCCCGTAAAGTACATAGGTTAATGTATACATCCAAACAAACCCCGAATGGTCCCTGTGCTGCCTGAAGGCTCGTGTCACGAATTCGTCGCTTCCGGGATTTAAACCACGCTGCCCAGTGTGAATTTGCGCGAATGCTGACAAAAGTCATGGGGTAAATTCATACCATACTCTCTGTCACTACCCTTGCTAGTCCTGTTATAGGTTCTCCACGACCACAGTGTCACAGACGAATAATCTGGCACGAATGGCTGAATATCCCTTTAAAATCATGCAGAGAATTCACATCATTGAAACATTGGTAAATGACGATATATGAATATGCGAAGGCGCACGTCTGATATATCAAGGTATAAGTATATATTGTTTTATATTACGTAGACCGGCAGAATTTATTTTAACTCTTGTTATGTTATTATGAACATTATTATACTTTTGCAGAGTGTTTTGTTCCTTGTCCGTTGCTCGAAACACTGCAACCCATTCTGGTGATTGTCTGTAAAGATTACATTTATAAGTGTTGCGTGGAAACCCTCGTCAAACCGATTCCTATTAGAAGCAGTCAATAAGAAGGACTTTTGCAAACCCACAAGATTTTCGCTTCCAGGTCAAGGCTAACCCTCTCTCTCTCTCTCTCTCTCTCTCTCTCTCTCTCTCTCTCTCTCTCTCTCGCACGCACACACATTTTGCAATAGTTCCAATTATGTTTTGAATGACTACTCCATCAATTTAAAATTGATCAGGTTTTGTGGTCTAGCAATGTGTCAGTGCGGACGGTGATGTAATGTGGAAAGTTTCTGCTGCTGCGCTATCATGTGTAGCGGCTTAGTTGCCCATATTGTGTTACACGTTACAGCGGGCAAAAACAGAAACTGTCAAAACAGAGGGGCTGATGCGAGGTTTCAAGCATTTGACATTTCCCATTGATTAGCGAATCCATGAATTATTCACGGGTTCCTCGCGGAACAGTGTGCTGCGCTTTGTGGGTCGCTGAGACTCATAATAGCAGGGTCTTAAGCTTGCGCAGACATCAATATCATCATGTTGCCAACATGGAAGAGGAGGGATCGATGACGGTGTCCTCATTTCACAACAGACAAGGCCAGCTTTGGTCCTTTAAAGTTTCTGCTTCTAAGCACCAGCAGGTCAGTAGTTAAAGGAGTAGTTGAAGTGAAGAACAATGAAATGGCATGTTTCTGAATATATGAGGCCTGTCAATTTAGTGTTTTTGTTGTTGTTCATCTAGGTGTAAACTAGATTTAAGTCTGATCTCAATGGACCCTGACAACTCAGTAACTTCATTTGACAAAAGAGGACAGAGGATTATGGGGTACCGAGGGGCTCAGCAGGCAAGGCTGTTTGCAGGAGGTACCGGGCTATGGCATGGGGTTGTGCAAAGCTGAAGTGGCTGTCTCTCTTGGTAGTGGGACCCGCTGGCTGTGTTCAAGTGTCGGAGGGTTGCATTCAACTTGCCTGAGTGTTCCTGTGTGAGTGCAGAGATTGTCGCAGTGGGAGAAGCCTAGTAAACAACTGTCAATTCCAAAACAGGGTTGCATTAAAAGAGGACTCTCCAATAGAAGGACACATACACAGGCAGCCATTATTATGTTTACTCTCCATGTCGAACCAAAATGGTCAATATCAATATGATGGGATGCCTATGAACCCAGATTTGATTGACTTTGGAGAATACATGGGAGAAATGCATCATATTATCAAGTACTTGTACATGGTTTTGATATGCATTAAAACTAAAAAGGCGCTTTACACCCAGAAGTGTAAAGCGCCTTTTTAGTTTTATGTTTGTGATGAAAAATGTATGAGAACAAGTTACTCTTGGTCAACCTAACATGGTTGTCATGTTTCAAGATATGATTACAACATTGCCAGGCTAGCAACACTCGATGACTAGCGCCATATACATCTATAAATAGCACTGAATTGACCAATGTATATTTGATAGGGATGGGGCAGTAATAATGACTAATGTTCCTTCTGGTAACTTAGTGATGAAAGAGGCCCTCAGTCCTCTGAAATTAAAGGTCAATACTGTACTCTTCAATCACATAATGGCTAATCTGCAACACATGTGAATCTCAATTTAAAGTGCATAACATTCCATTTGAAAACAAATGTTTATGGATGATCATGGATGGAACCTCTGGGTTGACATGAAATCCCCCCTAATGCTCAGAAATGAGCTCTGGTGTCTTTTCCCAGGGAAAACATACAGCAAACATCAGTGTGACTCACGCTCAAGACATCCTGGCAGTGACTGTGCCAAAGGAACCAAGGGAGGTGTCATGGGTCACAGGGTGCTTTATTTCAGAGAGTTGCAAATAAAAACATTGAAATGACTGATCACGTCAAAGAGGACAAGCTAGATGCAAGGAAGGATAGACAGTTCTGCCTTGAAACCATATTCTAATTTTCACCCCAAGAATTTTGTAAAACAATTCCCCCTTTTTCAACCTGCCTTCCAACGCACAAGCCATATACACGTTCACACTCACACACACACACACACACACACACACGCACATGCACACGCACACGCACAGTGACAGAAGCACTTAGGGTGAGTGGTTAGCCACCTTTACTAAGGGAAGATGATCTGCTGCTTCCTTGATTGGCTTTTGCCACATTTTTGGATGACAAAAATGACCCACTGTCAAAATAAACCCACTCAATGCTGACATCACAGACACACCAGACCTAGTATCATCATAGTACGTACAAATAAGCACAGCAATACTAGGATCTGTATATAGATTTATATTTATTACTTTATTTTATTGCTTAGAGTACATTGAATTGAAATTCTGAAATCATACATTTTTAAAATCAACAGGACCTTTGCATTTAAATAGTAAATAAACACAAGAGTTTCCCACCATGTTTGTCCAAACACTTTACATAACATAATCCAGTGACAATGAAAAGCTCTTAAAAAGTTATGTCATGTTTTTTTTTTCATATTTTCCCTTGTAAGAAATAGTTCAAGTATAAAAATTCCCAATAGTGTAAAATAGTTCATCTGATGAAGTTTACAGTAAAAGCACAGCTATCCAAACTAGGCAAAGACGATACATTCTAATGTATAAAGCAGCATTTCATTCTGTTGTTGCTGTAATGCTGTTTTTCTATCTAATAAAGAACAGGTCTGCATTTAAAATGTTTCATAGAAAAGGCAAACTAAAAAATATTTAATGTCATATTCTAAAATTCAAAAGGAAAAAATATATATTTGTACAGTGCACATACAGATTTGTATCTTAAATAAGTCCTAGTCATAATTTTTGGTTGAATATGTTAATGCTTCAAACTATACCTACTTAACTTATATGCCATGAGATGAATACATAATATTAATTTATACAGTACCGCCACTAAGTCCCTTTCCTTAGTGCTCAACATAGTCAAACTTTCAAAATAAATATCTGTTCTCTTAAATAGCTTTACAAATATCATAAGGCACGATAAGAACCACATACTAATATTTAAGCTTCACATTGCCTCTCTCTCTATCCTGCGTTCCCTCCTGCATTTCAGTGAAGAAAAAAGTGAAACAGACCTACAGACCTACAGGTGCGACTTACAGACCGAAAAAAAGTCTCTGTAGTGGTCAGAGGTGGCTCCTGCTCCAGCTCCCGCTCCTGATCCGGGACAGAATTGGAAATGCTGACACCAGCAGTTGGAGTTCGTTCCCAAACGGACGGGGTAGGGGGATTAAAATGTGACAGCTCATCAAAGGAGCACAAGCGATGTGTCCTTTCCAGAGCACTCTGTCTGCGTCACCAATTGTCCCGAGAGTGGCTCCCATCTGATCCCACAGAACCTGCGGAAGGGAGCGAACTGTGCCGTCTGCCCTTTGCTGTTGTTCTTCTGTGTGTGTGTGTGTGTGTGTGTGTGTGTGTGTGTGTGTATGTGCGTATGTATGTGCGTGTGTGTGTGTGTGTGTGTGCGCGCGTGCATGCGCATCAATTGTACTCTGCTCTTCGCTTGTGTCTGAAACCTTTTGTCTTCATGGGTACTTTTGTTCGATGCCCATTGTAGAGAACATTTGTGAAAGAATTCCTTCAGCTTTCTCCTGCAATCATTCTTTATATTCTTTTTTTTTTTGCTTTGCTTTGCATAGATCAAGACAAAAGTAATAGAAGGACATTCAGCATTCGGAAGATAAAAGGTAGTCCTTACATGTGATATGAACGACAACTTTTTTTTTCTTCATACTTATGTCTACTATTCCCTGATCTGGAGAGGTTCTTAAATTCACTGGAAAATACCTGATCATTGGAAAAGAAAAAAACTTCAATGCACGTGTCAAGACAGTACAAAAAGATCTCTAAAATGACAATAAATATTATTAAAGGGTTTCAGAAAGAAAACACACTGGGACACCTCTAATATATGCTCATCAAATAAAACTGTCACCTAAGTTATTCACTGTTACGATAGTGGGATTAAGGCCTTGCCTACTTTAACACCAGTTTTAAGTTGCTTTTTCCTTCAATAAATACAAATAAATTTAAATAAAACAAAAATAATGATAATGATAATAATAATAATAATAATCATAGTAGTAATAAAGTAAATATTCATCTCTTTCCTCATACTGTTCTGCTGATTTAAAAAAAGTTTTCCTCTCTTCTTTGGTAGAATCACTGCAAGTTGGAAAGCCAAGGAATTACAACCTCACTATCACCAACCAACCAAGCACCAGCCGCCTTCCTCGCCGTCATCCCACTGCTAACACCCCGTGTCTCCTTCACATTTGCCCGCCCCCCACACCCCACCTCCCTCCGCTCACAGCATCACGTGGGCGTTCGTTTCCCCGCCCCCATCGCACCCGGCTCCGTCCGACGGCCGCTATTGCATGCGGTCAGCCTGCAGCTGCTGGGGCTGGTACTGACCGAAGGCCGCGGCCGCCGCAGCGGCCGACCCAGGGGCGGCGGTGGCCAGGGGCTGCTGGACAGCGTAGCCGTAGCCGGCGGTGGCCACGTAGCCCGCCGCGGCGGGGGAGGCGGCGTACGGGTACTGCTCGTAGGCGGCGGCGGCGGCGGCCGTGGCGGCGGCGGAGTACTGCGCGTAGGCAGCGCCGGTGTAATCGATGTACGGGGAGCTGGCGGCGGCAGCCGCGGCGGCGGTGGGCTGCACGTGCGGGATCACTACGCTGGGCTGCACGAAGGCCTGCGGGTACACGTAGTGAGCTGGGATCCTGCGGGACAGAGATCAAACCAAGGGGTGTCAGTCACTGCCACTGAGCGATGCAGTGATCAGTTCAGCATCCCACCCACCCCCACCAAAAAAAAAGGAAAAAAAAGCCCACAGCGGCCAATCTCTCAGATACACCATTCACAATAACGTAATGGAAAACACCAATAAAAACTCAATGTAGTTGTTATTAGATACATAGGGTTGCCATAACAGATGCCTATATGTGGGAAAAAATGGACTGCTCAGAATATTGACAGTGTATCTTCATTGTTTTTATTTTTTACTTTTTAAAATATAGCAATCACCAAATCACTGATTTAATACAAACCCTATTAGTAATGGGTTAAAAAAAAAAAAAACTTGAGCCTGCATTTTGTGTTATGGTGCTGTCAACATGAAGATGACGAAAACTGCCCAAATGCGTTAAAAAGACTGCCTGCCTTTAGGCGTATGACATGAACACTAACACTGCTGCACCTTCTTGGGTGTATTATTTAAAAATATATTAATTATTGTGAGTAGTCTGAATTTGGTTCATGCTAACACATTAACATAAGGGACCATATCCATAAAAATTCTTAAAAGTAAAAACTGGCACTCAGTTGAGGGAAAACTCTAATAGTGCCAGTAAACCAGTCACAAAGTAGACTGATTCTTGAAGTCTTTTGGATCTGATGAAGAAACAGCAGAAAGCTGGGAATACCAACAAGGACCTCTTACAATCAGAGTGCCAAGAGGCTGAGAAGAATTGACGATGCAGCTAAACGACTGTAATAAGCTAACAATGTTCATCCACCATCAAGTGCCTTCAGCATCTATGATGATAACAAATTTACCAAATGATATCAATGAATTGGGCAGGATTGTTTGTAAAAGGTTTAATTAGTCATTGACATCAATGATGCACAGAAATAATGCCATTTTTGAAATAGAAGTGGTAACCGCTGCAAAAACTGACAAACATGCAGCTATCCTATTGAAGCTTCATTTGACTGGCCGTAAGTACATATGTTTAATGGATCATTCAAATGGAGACTTTAAATATGTAGTTATGTAACCAATTTTAAGGGGCATTCAAGGAATTTGTTTTACTTATACAACAATCAATCTATATTTTTGTACATGCATGTATATAGGAGACATTAATAGTTATGATTAAATCAGGGACATTAATGGTAATCCAAACACATAAAGAATGGGGAATACTAAACCTGACAAGTTATTAGGTAATGTCACTGCTAAAAAATGCTGCAAAGTTGCAAATTAGTATGCAAGTTCATGTACAGCTGATGGTTTTCCTAGCAATGATGTAAGGAATATTTTGCTCTTCATCCAAGAGTTTGGTTTAATTCCAGATGTAAGTACTCATAATACTTACACGAATATGCTTATAGGTGCACATCGTAGGCAAGAAGGAATTTCAAAGATGCAGTCCATCCTCTACCCTAAGAATTTTTTTTATGAATATGGCCCAAGAAGTCAAACTTAAGCAAGATGATGTAGACCCTAGTATTTGAGATTCAAATCTAGTTTCCTGTTTTTTTTTGTCCTATTTTGATAAACTTTGATCCATTAACCAATCAGAAATCGGAAGCACAGGTCTAAACGGCCACTTTTCAGGCCTGCGCTTCGTGATTGGCTGGCAGGGCCGTGGTTCTGACCTAATCGTGGCAGTAGTTTGCCGAGTCGGCGGAGTCCTGCGGTTGCGGGGGTCAGCTTCACGCCCCGTCACGTGTCTGCCAGTGCGGTTTTATTCCCCCCGGGGGCCCATAGCGAGTCTCGCTCTGAGAGGAGGGGATGAGGCCGCATTGTGGATGTGTCAGTGTCGTTTTGACAGCTGGACAGTTTTCAAAAACAGTTTTGTCAAAGTGGAGGGGCCGGTGGGGGGAGGAACAGCCAGCAAAGAGCCTCGCGCCGGATGGCACAGAGATTTAGGGTGTTTTGATTAAGTAAGCAGCCTGGGACAAAGAGAGCGAGGAACCACAGTGTCACATTTCTGCCATTCAGTACATACATGATTAGGCTCCTGAGCCTCTTTCCAGTCTGAATCGGCATTTCTGATTCTTTAAATAGCTTTTTTTGTTTGTTTGGGTTTTTTTGAAAGGGACAAATCCAAATTAATAGCGAGCTACTACAAGTATCAGATATTTTGTATTCTTCATATAAACTGAAGCATTGCATTTAAGTGCTTTTAGCGAGTCTGAACAGATGTGGATATCTCTGACTCAGTTTGTGAAGGTGTAAAATCTACACTGAAAATCTAAAAAAAAAAAGTGTGGCCCATTCATAATGGAAAAAAAAAAAAAAAAGGTCAGCAGATCAATATGCATTCCGGTTCACAGTCCAAATTTTAAAGTAAAAGTAGACTTAGTGCACTCATCCTACACTATGCCAGAGGACAGACCGAGATTCATCTATAGTGTCAATGTTTGTTAAATCATATATTCACCTAATTCCTTCCATGTAGATGTAGCTGTTACCTATGTGCAGCAATTCCATATAGCCTGTTAAGTATCTATGAAATTTACAGTTGCAGGCTTCCTGCGCATGAAGGATTTTATTTTTGTGGGCTAGTGTCACTTTTAAATAATTAAAGGCATGTTTGATGAATAGAATGCTTCTCCACTGAAAGATGCATTGTAGTCAAATTGGAAATTAGTTCATTGGCTCTGATTGATATAACTGGGGCAAAACAACTGCTACCCCATATATCTCAAAACCAGGTAATTTGAAAGTTAAAAACTTTCCAATCTTCATTGGACGAAATAGAATTCAAATTTGAAAACAAGGCAATTTAGAGAATTCTATCATGGCAACCCTACTTTGTTTGCAGACTCAGCACTCAATTATGTAGTCACTTCTTTGCCACTCCACCCTTCCCCCAATACAAAAAAAGAGCCCAAATAAAATGATAGAAATACAAACACAGGCGTCACAAAAAGTCAACAGTCCAAAGTGTCATCAACACAGCATAACCACTCATTAAAATAAGAAAATGACCCCCCCCTCCCCCCCCCCCCCCCAAAAAAAAATAAAAACCTGCAGTGCAGAACTCACTCTAAAGTCAAAGAAGCTTCTGCAACATCTTACAGAGATGCGTTTAGACAAGGAAGCAGAACCCCCTGCACTTCCTGCTGCTCTCACAAGACAGTTACGGTCACAACACGAGCTTGACCACACAACACATCAACGCAACATTAACACAACACACTACGGCCCGGCAAAGTGTATCTGTCAACATCCATCCCCACACCCACACACATACACACGCACGGGCACGCAAACACAGTTAAAGAGAGATCGCTATACACACAGATGGCACACTATTAATTAAAATTTAGTCCTGAAGAGGTTTCTCTGCAATAGTCAGGCCTCAAATTGCCATCAGGTTTAATTCAGCTGGGACTCTCCTTAAATTCCCCTCCTTAACTACTTTCAATTTAAAATTAAATGTTAGTGTAGGACTGTCTGTCTGTGTATGTGCGATTACAATTGATTTCATCTTCCTCTTGCTGAGGGAATTCAGCATTTCAGACTTTAATGAAACTTTGTACTTCTTATTTTTGTTCACAGCCAATGAAATCCATTTTATTTTAACCAACTACTTTTCCCCTGCAGACAGATCAGAATAGATACAGGACATGAGAAAAGACTGGGATGGAGAGGAGGAGAGGAGCAGGCCTCTGTATCCGGGCAGATTTGCCCCTTTGTACCTTGTCCCCCTTCAGCCGGCTCCAAAACACATACAATGGAACAGGTGTTAGTGTGAAACCTATGGAGCAACTCATTGACACTGACACACACACACACACACACACACACACACACACACACACACACACACACACACACAGACAGATATACACCCTGTTGCCTAGCTCCACACAGTCTTGCTCCCCCTGCCCAGTCTCTGTGACTGACAACAGGGGCTGGGGGCAGGCTATTTTCGCTCCCCCCGTCATCCCAGTAGGGCTTCCAACAGCTGTATAAGGACGAGCTGAGCGGAATGTTCCCGTCCACAAGACACTGCCTGCGAGAGGCGGAATTCCCCTCTGTCGTCTCTCTCTCTCTCTCTCTCTCTCTCTTTCTACTCACTCTCACCAACTCTCATCACCTCCCCTCTTTCTGCCCTTCTACTCCTCTCATTCTCTTCCTCTCTGGTGATTTTACTTAAAAATTAGAAGCACTGTATTTAAATTATTATGTCTCCTGTTGTTTTATTGCAGTTACTTATTTCATAACCTTTACTTTCATGCTTACTACTCTTATTACAATTCAATTCATAAAAGCAACTTGATTATTTTGTGGCGTGTGTTTATTTTGTTATTTCAAAATCCTTGCCTTCCATGTCTCCACGTAAATAATCTAAAGAATTATCACAAACAAAGGGCATATTAACGCATTGATGTTTCATGAATCTCCCTTATGGGGGTCACCGCCTCCATTTGTGACAGTGGCGGACTATACGTCCCAAAAGCAGCAATTTTACCCTCTAGGTGCCAGGCAGACGTTCATGTGCCAGGTTAAAAATACCCCCCCCCCCCCCCTTCCCGTTACCGCACGCTCTTCCCAGCCATGTGGTTTGTTGCTCAAATATAAACACGTTTTCTCTGGCCTGACCCCCGAGCATTCCAGGTTCCGCAAAGTTCAGGGCTAAATAAAGATGCTTTGTAAATCACATGGATACACGGATAACCTCCGGGATAGAGTGGTGACACAGCCTGTGCATACTTCACTGCCCACCTGTTGTTCGCAGACATGTCCGAATCATCCATTATTCAGCGCTGCAGGCCGGGGTTCGGTTTGCCAGCGAATTTGAGAAGCGCGGCCCCGTTAGCGCATTACGACAGCTGCCAACTGACCTTCTGGGCTTTCAGCTTCTTTGCTATTTGGGTATCTACCCACACTTTCTGCACATTTTCAAATACATCACTTCTGGTATTTTCCACCTGTTTATAAAGCGCTGGCAATTGTTTGCGCAGGACAACCCTGCCGGCTGACATTGGCCTTTACACAACTGCCCAATCAGCACTGTCAGCTTTGCGTGGCACAATGGGCCTATTTGTGTTTTAGCATCGAGGACCCATGCAACGAAAGCTGGTAACAGGCTGTGGCATCTTGACTTATTTGTTTGTGCTTGTGTGACAAAAGGAAGATAGCTGCAGCACAGCAGAAAAAAAATAGTAAGCTAGTCTACCACAGAGGAATTAAAATGGAATGAAGAGGAGAAGCAAACAAAAACAAACTGAAGAGTAAAAAAAAAAAATGCCACCCTGTCGACACGCCCCGGCCGCACTCAGTCCTGTTAATACCCTGCATTGTTCCAGCAGAGAGGCCCTGATCCATCACCCAGCCCCCCACCCCCTCTATTCTGCTCTGTATTACCGCCACCTCTTCATCTCTGCTCGCTCTCTCTCACCTCATCTTCTCTTGGTCCAGCTCCCACCCTCACCCAATCTTTTTTCCTCTCTTTTTTCCAGCCCCCCCCCCCCCCCCCCCTCCCAAAAATATCTTTTTCTAAACCTACCCACAAGCACGTGATAGATGCATGCATTGAAGGTCATACATTACAGTGCTTCCACATTTTCAGGCCTTTAGCTCCCTTTGTTTACAACTTTCCATCACGGACTGACAAACACAACTGAGCCTAACATGTAGCATGTAGGGATACAACTGTCAAACTGCTAGGGAGGTTGATATTCACAGAGTGAGAGAGACAGAAAGAGAGTGAGACAGAAATAGGGAGAGAGACAGAGAGGCTCAAAGAGCAGATAAGAATCTATCAATGTAAGTGAGAGAGAAAGCATGAAGTTAATATAAAGGGAAAAAAAAATCAAAAAGAGTGATAAAACAAAAAAGGAAAGAAAAAAACTGCAACATGCAAGCCATGAGTTGAGTTGTTTTGTTTTGGGGGGGTGGGGGGTGGAGGTAAATCAAAAATCACACGCAAACGTGGCAATCACCCCAGCAACAACAAAACATACAAATCTCTTGTTAACCAAAATAATAAAAACAAGCTACAGCACAAAAGCGTAAATTAAAAAAAAAACACCCTTTGCACTCCATGGCAAAGTTAACACTCCTCACCAAAACTGCAAAAGAATAGCCCCCCCAAAAAATCTCAATCCAAATCTTCCCCCATTAAATGAATAAAAGCACACAGTTTAGCTATCCACATCACTTCATAACGATACAAAAGCACACACCGCTCTATTGGCTATTCAAAAAACAACAACAACAAAAAAAATAAAATCAACGTACATGCATCTAATCACCATTTTGAGCTTGTTTGTGTGTGCTTGACTCTACTGGTAAGAATTTTCTGATCTGCGCAAAGCAGACTCTGCTATTCCTCAAACCATCAAGTCACCCCACCAGTTATCCTAACCGTTATCGACCCTGTCAGATCAGAGAGAGATAGATAACATTGAGTCAAGCTGGGAAGAGCTGGAAACAAATGTCGTCTTCCTTCATGAAGACGAATAACAAAAAAGGAAACAAAAATAAACCACACACGTACACTCACACCTCTTAACAGTGAAGTGAAGGTACATTAAGAAAGGGACATCGTCTTAACTCTGGGACTCATGTAAAAACAGAAACAAAACAAACATCTTGTAATACAGGCACAGTACATCTACTCTCCTACCATTTATACACCCGTGCAGACACTTCAATATGGAACAAAGACACAGCAATGTGTGTTCAACTTAAGCGGGTCATTAAATGATAAACAGTCTATAAAACCTAAAATCTTCTCACTACGGTGCACTGTGCAAACATATTGTTGATACAGCATATAAGTATATGATACTGGGTACTTTATGTAACTGCCACACTGTTGAATAAATTCTTACAAAAAAGAAAGTTGCTGCAAAAACTCATTCCTCAAAGACTACAGATGAAAATGGCAAATGATGAATGTCCCAACAATGGATTCCACTTCCTGAGTAAAATACATGGAAAAAGTGGGCAGCTTGTGTTCTGCATGAATGTGACCTATGAAGTTAACTACCAATGGAACATTTCATTCATGCCAGCGACCAGTATAAGTGCCAGGGTGCTTAATGTTCTGAACCTGCTGTATTGCTGCTGCTGCTGGCCAATTTCCAAGTGAAAAATAATAGCTTTCCCTGATCTACGTAGTTGTTGACTTATCCATCTTATGGATAAATTATCCAACATACGACTTATTATGATCTTTTTTTTTGCTAGATGTCTAAATTGATTAATTAAATTCTAAGTTGTCCATAAAAACAAACAGTTGTCCAAAAATGTCATTTGGCAGTGATTGACCCCTCCTCTGCACATACCTCCAAAATTACATGTACCTGTATGACAGTATGACAATTATTAACTTGTTAGTCACTGTATTACTATCATATTAGGGAAGGGTGAGAGTGGGGACTGCCAAGGGCCTCTGAGAGGGGAGAATTGCTGATTGCCGTTTTCTCACAGGCAAATATAATAATTCTTCCCAGTATCATATCCTTACATGGACCAATATACTGAATACTGTACAGCACAATGATCAAAGCATCTCTACTAATACAAAAAGCTTCAAAATAGGTGTTCGTGTTAAATATGCAGCAACACTTACCCATAAGGCCTTTGAATGAATGCAGGGTGAATCTGAGGAACACCAAAGGAGAAGCCTGGAACAAAAAAAGTACCAGAAAATAGTTTTTCCTCCATTATCATTACAGCCATCAAAACATTTGGCACGATTGTAAGTAAGTAAGAGGTAAACAATAAAGACCATCCTTTAGCTCTGTACCAGCTCACCTGAATTAAATGTTGTTTCACAGTTCATGTCATTCAGCGAAGGTAAGGCGACCAGAAATCTTATTTCTTGTTCTTTTATGTCATTAGTAATATACATATGTCTATAATATTACAACAAAAAAATATCGGTTAAGAGCATCTCCCCTCAACATTTCTTGCAGGTGGATCAGTGTGGTTGTGTATGACTGCATACAGACATATTTAATTAATGGAAAGATATGTAGGTCAAATATAGGTCAGTTAGGCGGACATTCTGTGAACAGTCCTCTGAATATAAGCGTTTGGCTGCTGCATTCAACCCTACAGTCTGCAGATTGTGTAAAGATGCAGATTGGTTAGTGATGGCCATTTTATGGCATCTAAGTCATCCAAGCTCTGGAGGGAAAACAACTTATCGTAGCCCACAAAGTGAGGCCACCGTCTCACCTGGCTGCATCACACGGGGCTTCGCCCCCAAGTAGGCCAGGTTCACATTGGCCTTCCTGCCATCGATGATGGGATTGGGGTCCTTGCAGGCTCTCTCTGCAGCGGCCCGGTCAGCCATCGTTACCTGCAAGTCGCAAAGAGAGTCAAGTAACACTCCTGGGCATGACGGGACATTCTCGACTTGGAAAAACACGCCACAACCTCAAAACTGTGGGTATCTGTTAAATCACAAATCCATATTTTTACTTGGTAGAGCATTGCTGAAAATAGAAATCATTTTCTTTTCAGGGAAGGTTGGTCAAAACCAGGATTTAATCTGGCCCATAAGTAGGTGGAAGGGGAAGAGACAAGGAAACAAGTATTAGGAGTAGAGTGTATATTTAGGGGAACAAAGATAGATATACAGGGAGTAAAACAAAAGGAACAAAGGGATGCCGACAGAAAGACATGAGGTGATGGGCAGGCAAGTTGCAAATGTTAGGTTGCCATTTTTTGTTGTCACACTTGAAATTACAAGTCCCGTAGAACGCTACTGCATTGTCATTGAAATCGTCATACTTCCTCGGCTAAAACGGTCAGCTAAAACGAAAATGTACCAAAATAAAAAAATAAATGAATAAATCACACGTTACAACCGCGTGTTTGGTTTGTCCAGTCCACAAGCAACACATGATACTGAATCTGACGTTTAAGGCCTTACCCTCGCTATAAAGTCTTAAAAGTACTGAATCCATGAACTCAAAACACAGACCATTTGAAGTTATCTTATCATATATTAAAAACAACATGGCAAATGCTGTAACAACATGGCCTTGCCTGGTTAACTGAACCATGTTAAAAAAAAAAAAAAGACAGCGACAGACACCCTCTTTTAAAAATTGCAGCAATAGTATAACCCTTCGTTTCTCTCTCAAAACATCAACATACATGTAAAAATTGCTGAAATGAGGCACCGCTTGCAGACGGTCATTATGTACTCATAATATATGGAAATACAGTACTCATGTATAAAATGTCGCTCGCCCTCGATGACAAACTGATTCACCACTAGCTTGGTAATAACTCAAAGGCCAAGTCCACTTATGAAAGTGCCCAAACCTCTGGAAAACGGTAACTATACATATTTTCAAGGCAAAAAAGAAGTCGTCAACTTCACCATCGAAATGTTCACTGGTTTCTCTTTAATGTAAGCGTACTGTTTATCAATATTAAGTATCCAAGGGGAAAACACTGAAATCCTTTCCAGAGGCATACCACCCGTTATTGCACGTTGAAGCTTATAAAGTTGTCAAACTAAACTGAACTAAACTATTTCTCTTCGGTTATATATTTGATTCACTGTTTATTGTTATTTGCGCAATCAATTAACAGAACAATTTCTACCGGTTTAAAATAGTCAATTACGCAAGAACTTGGCTGGTCCAGGTTAGAAAACAACTGGCATATAATGTTTGTTTTCACTCTTTCTCTAGTTTAAACTAGGACGAAGTAGTATGAAGTATGAACAAATAATCCACAAAAACAGTTCGTATGATACTTATACCCTATCATGTGCCACTGCTAACGTTATTAAATAGCGCGTTGGCAATGAGCACCAGCTACAGCAGTGACACGCGGTGATCAACAGAGTAAAAAATAGCCTACTTACGAATCCATAACCCCTGGATTTGCCGGTTTGCCTGTCAGTAATTACGACAGCCTCCTCGATTTCCCCAAACACTTCAAAATATTTCCTGAGACTGGAGTCCGTGGTGTGATAAGGTAGACCCCCCACAAATATCTTTGTATAGGTCGTGTCCTTCTGCGTCGTGTGCATCTTTACCGATTTACTAGTGCAAAAATCAAAGGAACAATAAAAAAATAGTGCAATGTTTCCTTGGTAGCTATCGATAGATAACTTGTTATGAATTGTATTCAGTTAAATACAATTAAGCTGATAATGGCGAAAAGGCAGATGCATAAAAATAACCGTTTTGTTAAAAAACGTAAAAAGTAAGACCCGAGGTAGATTTTCTCGTCGCGGGGCGAAAACTAAGCGGATTCTCAAAAAACAAAACAAGTGTTCACAACTCTTCTCCCTCGTGGATCTGCTGTAACCAACTGTTGAGCGTGTGATTCATTCCTCTAAATGCAATCGCGTTAACTCCACCCAGCTCGCACAAAGGGAGGGACTGGGAGCGAATTCCTACACGCCCACCGCCCGCTGCAACCACAAACGCCGGGAAGATAATGACACCGTCGACCCAGCAGGCTTTCTAGACGGTCCGCAGCGTGCCCGGTGTAGGGCCGTATCCAAGCTGCAGGGCTTCGGATGAGTTTGTAAATGCTGTCCAATTTGAAATAAACAAAAACAGACGTGCGCCATTTGTTAACACCTAAGACAGGGATGGCCAACATGGCATAGAGAGGGAGACATAATGTGCCAATGACATTGCCAAAGGGCCTCAGTAAAATGGTTCTACATTTTGATATGCAATAAATTTGTGATGATGATGACAACTGTCAAAAGTTTTATTACCCATCTAATTATTAATTTGTGTATGAAGTCTGTCATTTTAGTTGAGGTGAAGGAACAGCTATTTTGCCAAACATACATGCCATTGTGCTCTCCATGTTTCTGGTGAGATGAAAGACATAACCAGAACTAAGACTATTTTGTCTATACTCTAATAGCATTTACTCATATTTTATGTGATTAAATGCTATTAGATTTAATCACATCAAATATGTTTAAATGCTATTAGAGTACTGATTCAATTCAATGAATAAATGTTATACTCAAATAGCATTAACCGAGTTCCTGCTGGAGGTCACCGTCACTTAAGGGGCCACACATTAAGCTCTTTAGGGCTGCATAAGGCCCTTGGGCCTCAGGTTGGGAAACCCTGCTGTACAACATTGAAGCAGGTAGTACACCGCATTTGCAATGAAGCAGCTGAGGAAATTAGGAAATTTTGAAAACTGCTTTTGGCACATGCAGTTAGGCAGATGCTCCAGTGGCTGGCAAATACTGTTTTTTTTGTTGTTGTTGTTGTCTTTTAAAATTCCCAAAAATATTGTAAATTATGTAGGTTGTTTTTATCTGATTAATCTGCTAAATAATGTGAAAGCCAGCAGAAACTTTTTTTTTTACTTTGTTAACCTAACTAATATTAGCCAGCTAAAGTTACGGTAGCCCAATACCTAGTAGAACATACAAACAAGCCCTGAGATGAAATATGCAAAAGTCTCTGCAGAAATTGAGGGGAATATCATGTCATGACAACAGTGCCTTTATTGTTGTATTGCAGTCTGTTGTATTGTTGTACTTGTACACTGTTGTACTTGTATTGCTGTATTGCTGTATTACAAGTAGAATCCTTTAAAAGCCAAAGACATGACAACACCAATGTTTCACAGATATTGGTGAAGTGGAGCTGCTTCTAGTTTGGCTCCATACTAAAACAAGCTACACTGAATGCCTGACTTATTTTGTGTGAAAGGTGAAGAAGCCAATGAGGGTGACAAACACATTTTATGCAATGCTACTCTAGGCTCCTATGCTTTTTGCAAAGGGTAGAGTGCAGTATAACAGACAGGGAACTGGGCTTGTAACCAGTAGGTTAAAGGGTCACCTGGTGAGTAAATGGTGTAAATTAATAGTAAAATGTTGCACTGGATAACGGTGTCTTCTAAGCAACTAAGAAATGATATAAACTCAGCTGTCATTGTAGGGGGTGACTGTAGTCAATATTGTATAATCCAGCATATGTAAAAATGCAAAAAAGGCCTTCCCTCACTGGTGCTGGACAGATCAATCATTCTGTAGCCTTGTATGTTTGGTCTACATGATAACACTGAAGTAAGGGGTTTCTGTTGGGACCTGCAGTATTTTTATCCATTGAATTTAAACTGTAAATTGATGCAATTACCTGCAACCCATGCTGTTTTTTTAACAGGTGGACTTGGGAGATTGATGTGGTAGCTAAACTACACAGCTACACTAGCAGACAATTCACGTACACCTCACTCTCCCGTGAGTGTAAATGTCTCTTGTCACATCGTTGTGCACACTCTACTTCCAGTGCAAGTCACGCTGGGAGATGCAGCTGCCCAAGTAACGGTAGGTAAATAAAAGAGAGCGATGACCACAATGTGAGGGTGAGGACAGTAATTCAGATTCCACACGTCCTGCCACAGACCCACCAATGAAGCACACCTGTCGGGTCGAACTCGCATAACCCCTGAGGTCATCAGGATCAGCTCACATGCACATACACAAACAAGGCTGCCACCTCACACCTTGTGAAATTAGAGAAGTATCAATTATCACATAATTAGGCATCAACCATAGTTAAAGTTAAATTTCTAAAGTATTTTAACCAATTCCATTTTTCTAAAGATGTTTAGAGTTTGAGTTACCTCTGTAATTATTTTAATAATTATTACAAGGGTTATGTTTATTGACCTGTAATTGGTGCTTTGTAAATCCTCTTATAGCATAAATTACACCAGAGGACGTTCCTTATATATTCTCTTCATCTCAACAAGGGATCTGGGACCTGTAGTTCCTAATCCTAACCCTAAAACCCTAACCTTAAAACCCTAAAACCCAACCCTAACAACCCTAAAACCCTAAAATCCTAAAACCCTAACCCTAAAGCCCTATCTCTAACCCTAAAACACTAAATTCCTAAAACCCTAACCCTAACACTAACAATCCTGACAACCCTAACAATCCCAACCCTAACCCTAAAACCCTAAAACCCTAAAACCCCAACCCAAACCCTAAAACCCTAACTGTAAAACCCTAACCATAATCCTAGCCCTAATCCTAAAATTCCAACCCATATTTCATAGTCTTCTCCTTTTCTGGACAAACATGTTTCAAACTCACTTTCCATTTCATGTGACCATGAGAAACAGTTCTGAATGTTATTCAAGTGCAGTCTGACAAATTAATTTTGCCACTTTGTGTGGCTTGCCTTCTTCCTTTGTAAGCTGGCCATGAATACAATGATCATGTTGACACTTCATAACCCAGTTTGTCAGTTTTTTTAGGAAATCGCCAACTGTTACCTTTGGATTTACAGTTGCCTCCCGAGCCACTTGTCTCACAGCTGATGAAGGTCAGATATACATGCATCCTCTTCCTAGCAAGGCTTTGCGTTTCTTAATAATGGACACTACTGTGGAAAGTGGTACATTTAGCTTTTTGTGAATTCCTTTACAGCCATCCTCTAACTTGTGAAGATCAATGACCATTTACCAGCACTTTTCCAAGACCTCTCAGACCTTAACTTTCATAATGCACACTACCAATGTATCTGTTCTCCTTTTGCATCACAGGGAGACAGAAAGCCTTTGGGTGCCTCTATATAGCCATTTGAACCTCCACTGACATTCCAATAAGCAGAACGTTGATGCGTATTTGGTCAGTTACATCTCATTTTTAAGGTTACTGACATGTGAAGAAATGTAACCCATGTTTTCTGAATTAAAATTCTTGACAAGCAAACTAAATCAGCTCTCTTCAAAGCTATTAAAATTAAAATATAACCTTTCCAATTTTTAAGCAAAAATAGATGATCCAATACATAGTTTTTAGCTGTCCTTAGCTTAGCTTTGGAATAGTTGTTAAGTGTGTATGGGGGGAGGGGGGGGGGGGGGGGGTTGTGAGGATGCCTTGTCATGCATTCCTACCAGCACACACACACATTAACCGAGACATTAATTAGCTTGGATTGCCCCAGCACAATGCAGCTGAAACAGGAGCAGAGGGATCCGCTTACAACATCCCAACTGCTAGGGGCCAGCTCCTTGTGTGTCCCCCATGCATCTTTAACGAGGAAACAGCCTGACTGCACGGCAACTGCCCACCACACACATGCAGGCAAAGCAGCTGTGACACAGGCAAACACATACAGACATATGGGTGACATAGGATGTCTTTTCAGATGAAGCAGCGTGTGTATTTGTCCCTTCAGTGTATGTTGAGGAATCATTTGGGATTTACTGATCAATACAATTATCCTATTATACTGCAGATATGCCTTTCAGAAGCCAGTGTGATTTTTTTGCCCACTAGCTTTTGTAGCTTCTTTCACCTGCTGTGTGGGTTCCCATTATGAAAAGTCCTAAAACCTGAAGTGTACCAGAGTTATTTTTATTTTTTTAACGTGACCTACATTTCCCCATAATTCTGACTCAATTGTGGGCCAGTAAAATTTTGCAAGAAAAACATTACATAAGAGAAAGGTTTTGCAGTTTCCTTAGTCCCCCATGAATGTACTCTTTATGAAAGGGAGATATTCACAAATTTCGATCTTATGCTAAAAATGCTAAACGAAGATGAGGTGTAAGATTTTGGGCACTACAA
>NC_050592.1:20796582-20804082 GCF_013368585.1 Megalops cyprinoides
GCTGGCGTGCGCTCTGCGCATCAGGAACTCACGGAGGGAGGCGTGTCAATATGAACCTCACAGCACACTGCGGTGTTGTTACAGCTTTGCTCCGATGTGGAGAGGGCTGTAATGCTTCAAACACGCTTGGTAGATTGTAGACCTGGAGCAAAGTAAAGAGGTTGAATAGCAGGAGAAGGTTCATTACGAGTTCATTTTATAATAAGAAACACTGAAATGGAGCAAGAAGGCATTGACAACTACGACATTATTTCATATAGACTGAGGGTTGTGTTGAAACTTTCACGCCATCACGGTGTCTCAAAAATTTCCTTGGTTAATGGATCAGCTGTTGAACAGCAACAGGTTATTTGACACAAGGGGAATTTTGAGTATAAGGCAACCCGGCCAGGTATGCAAGCAGCTAATCTACTGGTAGATGAAAATATGCCAAAAGATTAACCTGTAGACTAGCAGCAGAAAAAAAGCATCCATGATTTTCCACTCCTTTAGCCAGTACTGAGTGATGAATTTTAACTTGACTCTCACCATGCATATAAAGACAGCATAAAACAGAATTTCCATATATGACTGATATAGTACATTCCCTTACTTTTGAAACCTTGCATCTCATCTCTTCCTCCTTGACAAACCATATCAAGGAGATGAGAAAGAAATGCAAGGAATTTTATGAATAATGGGAGATCTCTTTATATCCATCAGTAAATCTAATATTATTTAGTGTACCAATATTGACAATGGAAGTGTTTCTAAGTAGTTTAAAAAGCACAGCAAACATGTGAGGCTGCAAGAAGTTCAGAGATGATTGTCATAATGTATTTATTGAAAAAATAATTATTGACATCATATTATAATAAGGGTATCACCACACAATCAAGCAAGTAACAAGCACATAGGACAGATATAGAGGAGAAGAAAGTATAGGGATAACACATAGCAAATGAAAGCAAAGTCTAGGATGAGATCCACCAAAACACAAGTTGCACCACCTGAGTCTTAAGATAATTGTCTGCATGGACTGCAGAAGTGTCCCATATACAGTATGGTAGAAGGTATGAGACCACATTGTGATCTTACTGCCACCTTTCATTAGAGTGTAGTACCGAGCACAAAAACTACATCATAGATGCTACATAAGCATCCAAGTATAACAGTGAACACTGCTAAAGATTTCCATTAAATACATACATAAAAGATCCACACTCAACATTTTCTAATAAGGACAAGTCAAAAGATTCAAAAGTTTCAACACACTGTGTTCATCAAAGAAATGGTGCTTCTCTGTCATTCTGATAATGCTATTTCACTAATGAAGTCACTATGCTGAAACTTTTGAATCTTAAACTGTATCTGTACTCTGATAGTCATAACTGGAATTAAAATGTACCATGTGTCATCAAGGTCAGATTGATGAAAAATAATAAAGCAGTATACAGAATGTTATATAATCCACATCAGGGTGCATATCTGTCAGTGGCTGCCAGTGATACAGATAGGGAGACGGAGAACTTGCAGTTCCTTTAAAGTGATAATTATCCTGTTTTTGATTGGTCTGCATTATTAACAAGCATGAATGTTTAAATAAGGATCACCCATTAGCAGCTTATGTATTTTAAATAGATTGGATTAAATGTGGTAGCTCTACCTTTGTCCTTTATACAAGAAAGACATTTTAGATATGATGCAAAAAAACAACTGGCTTTCAGTTATAACTAATATCTGATCTCTTTGTCATAAACAAAATGATTAAACATGATGCAGTCTCTTTGTTATGGTTCAAATGGTTTGATACGTGCTGCACAAAGGTTATGTCATGCAACCGTGGACACAATTTAAAGTAAAAGTAAATTAACAGCAGATGGGTGAACCTTACTAAAATTTGCAGGCTTGTAATTCATGATTAATATTTTCAGATGGTTCCCTGCCTCCTCTTTTTTCTTTGATTTGTCATTGTTTATGATGGCGGCAGCAGCGTGTAGATCCAGTAAACTCGAAACATCTAAAACTTGCAAAAATGCAGCTTGCCTGATTTACATCTTGTAAATATGAGAACATTTGTGTATGCTATTACCCAAAAATCTGTTCATCATTAGCACCAGCATTTGATTTGCGGATGGTAGGGTTTCTTTAAAATTTCTCCTCTTATAACCTAGATACCCATGCTTTTTTCACTCTCGAGTCTCAAGTTCCATGTTTAACGTTAAGGCATCAGAAACTCTGTGTATGTATGTATGTGTGTGTGTGTGTGTGTGTGTGTGTGTCTGTATGCATGTGTACACCTGCATTGTTACACAGTGGAAATTAATTTATACAAACACATTAATGGAGACACCTTTTTTTTTAAAATGCAATGCGGAAAACCACAGAAAGTTGGGCTCGGGAATCGCTGCTGCCTGCAATGTAGTGGAGTTAGTGTCCTTCCCCCGGCGGTGTCCTCTCCATCCATTTCCCAGACATATGTTCAGCGAGGGGCTGGACCCGTGCCACATGCTGTGGAGCTGCCCCGCGCTTCCGCGCTGCTCCGGACCACCTGTGCTCCCTCCCCGAGTGGGAGACTTCACGCACCGTGGACCCACAGCAACACCTGCGTCTGGGACTTCATCCTCCACAAGCTGAGTCCATTCCAGGCTAAGGGCTGTCACAGAACAACATGAAAGGAAACATTTCTCATCTGGTCCCCCAGTTCGGAGGGGGAGAAAAACTACTTCGAGTCTGTGTTAAGGTGACTACTTGGGGGAAAGTGGACATCTTTCACAGCCTGAAAAACACTGATTGGACTGTTTCCCAGTTTCATTCGTACCACTGTAGCGCCTTGTCAGTAACTTTGAATAACAAATTTAAGCACATGCTCCATGGTTTTTATTCTTATTTTTTGGATACTGACACACCATATTCAAGTTCAGAAATTAATGAAATATACTGTGAAGGAATCTTACAAATGTGAAATTCGCTTAAATTGATTAACTAGCCATTACATCACGGCCTATTTTAAATGCCAACTCTGTCCTAATTGCTAATATTTTTACATTCTGATCATGAAAATACCCAGTCACAATTTTGAGCAAACCATAGATACATTTGTGTTTTAAACCACAACAAAAAATAACAGCAATGAATCAACCCGTGTACACATGACAGAGCGAGCCTATTGATACAATGCGCCACCACTGACATCATTCACACATCAATCAGTTAGACACAATCAATTAGCTATCAATCAACAAGCTGCTGAGTCAGGCCATATGTCCTTCTAGAATCCATCTGTCCTTCTCCCTTTTCAGTATCGTGTAGAGATGAATGCTTGTGATTTATCGTGTCAGCTAACCACCTTCTTTCGGATTCATTTTTGAATGCTGAAGCTCAAACCACAAGTCTGTGCCAAATCACATGTGAACCATCAAAATTCCATGGCCACAGAGTCTTTTTTTAGATTTGCAGAGAACACAGTTTTCTCTTACTGTGTAAAGGTTACGTAGTAGTAGAAATTCATTGCGTATTCTAAACAGCAGCACTTAAATATTGATTGCATGGGAATGCTTGCATAACTGTTTGTGGCTATCTGAAATGGAATAAATAAAAAATATATGAACAGAGTTAGCGACTCTGTAGAGGGCATGTGACTCACTTATAACTAATGTCAGGCTGAATGTTTAATGTCTAATGTTTAACTTAAATAGTCACTCTATATAATAGCCAGAATACTGATTGTAGAAGTCTTTCCATTTGTTACTGTTCCTAGAATAGTAATGAGAGACTGAGGCTTCACAAACCCCAAAATGGGGACGTCTATCATGTGTTATCCCTGACTTATTGATTTGAAACATTTGTAATGTCTGGCTATAGAGAGTGAAGTTGATTGTTTCTTACAAGTCAGTGATTGACAGCACACAGTAGCTCCACCCATTATGATTCCTCATTCTCCCAGTAATATCTAGAATAGGCATTTAATAATAGGTTGGATGACAAAACAGTGATATCACACTGCAAACTGCAATAAAATGAGAATTTGTAACCAAAACGTGCCATTTCAGTGTCATTTTTGCAAAAAATAAATGAACAAATATAGACAGTATAATACAATGTATCTTTTTATGTTACATTCTGAGGTCTATCATTGGGACCTATTTTAAGACGTCTTTCAAGGTATTCAGATGTTAAAATAAAACAGTTGATGGCAGGAATAGCTAATGTTTAACAAAAACAGAAACTACAAAGACATCAGAGAGAAGTCCTCCTGAACTGTTCTTTCAATCAATGTCCTAATTTATTCCCCCTGACACGAAAAATAACAACGATGAAAATAACAAACAGGCACCCTCATGGGGTGATCCAGTCTCTGGAGGGGTGCCCCATCTGACTGCCGAATTTTTGGCCAATGCTGTGTACCTGACCACGTGCCATCTCTTTCCCTAAACACAGAGACGCTGCAGGACTGTCACAGGTCAGTGACTTTCCCCTTTCACAACGTACATTCCCAACCCTACCTCAGGACAGTGAAGACTGATACTGACTGGGTGGGCAGGGTTGGGGGGGGGGGGTCTTATAGGGGGACACAGGGGCAGGAGCTCGTGCATCCAGACCAGATGGTTCTCTGAGTTGAGAGATGGACATCTTCCATCCAGTGACTCACCAGGCCAGGTGATGGAGAGGTCCAATGTGTTGCCATAGGCGATGTGGCACTGGGCTTGGCGTGTTGGGCAAATGACCCCATCTGCCTGGATCAGTGGATCGATCCCAGTGTGCCTACATGGAGCTCATGCCAATAGCCTGCCCCCCACCTGGTCTCCGGTACAGCAAGCTCCACCAGAACATGGGGACTCCACCCCCACCCCCAGCCCCCCTTTCCATAACAGCCTCCATCACTCCTGACTTTCTCCAGGTCCAGTGCTGCCAGGAAGTTGGTCTTATGACTCAGAGCTTCATTGAGAAGGGGTTGCTTTCAGTCTAAGGTTAGCCTTTTACTTTGATTCCTTTTCAGATGCATTTCCACAGCTTTTTCCAGCAATGCTTCCTATCATCTTCCAGGTATAAAGCAACAGGTGAGCTGAGCTTAAGCTCCTTATTAGTCACTGATATTGATAAAATCTACATGAAATCAAGAAATAAATGGGCCATCTCTTTTTCTTCCTTTGAAATCCACCTTTTGCAGACTGCAGCAGAAGGAGCAGTGCAGGTAGGAGGAAGTGGTCAGCATTATCTATCATCTCCTCTTCTGGGTTTCTTCCTGTTGTGCACTCAGTATCTTTTTGTTTTTTTTTTTCTGCTCAGCATTGTCTCAACAGTCTTCAGCTTACAGTCATATTTGGTCCTGCCCTTTAGCTTTAGTCTCTTATAAACGTATGTTTTATCTGCTCAGAAACAGCTTTCACACATTCCTTGAATTCCTTAATACATACATTTTACTCACTGTAAAAGCTCAGGTTACTCCTGCTCAGAGCAAATATCAAATACAGCTATTGAGCTGGAAGTCACTCTAAATAAAAGTGTCTGCTGAATGAGTCTAATGTAATGTAATGTAACTGCTTTGGTACCTATATAGGTACCAAAGGTATACATGCCTGATGATGTGCACTGGTGAAATTTACATGCCACAAGCTTCTTCAGAATGGCTTACTCTTAACACCTCTACCTACGTGATTGAGAGAAAGACTGTCAGACAAACTAAAAAAGACCCTACAATTAACTGGAAACCAGTGTGTTCATTTGCCTAACTGGCTGATGTATAACACATATACACCATGCACTAATAACAAAAACAGGCCATTCAGACCACCTTATTCCCTTATGTGGTCATTGTCTAGTCCATCACTGTGCATCAATCAATATTATATATTCAATCAATATTTGGTCTCAACTCTAACTTGAATAAATAATGCTGGCCTCTTTTGAACACTGTGCTCTGTTAAATGAAAGAGTGCAAGACTTCTACCTTCCTTTTCTCTTTTTCCTTATGCTCTTTCTGAACACTTTGCATTGCAGTGGCCTTGTAACTGTTTAATTACATCTGTATTGTGTGTGTACCAGGCTTGGCACCAGGATGAAATACAGAGGGGTGCAATTGCAATCTATGGGGGTGCACAGTAAGTCATAAATACAGTGCAGACATGGGGATATAAGGAGAAAACTGGGCGTGCGCTAAGGTTTGTCTGTGGGTGCAATGCACCCCTAGGCATCCCCATAGCGCCAGGCCTGGTGTGTACAGATGCATTACATTACATTATTGGCATTTAGCAGACAGTCTTATCCAGAGCAACTTACATTGGCTAGAGCGTTTTTTTATAATGTTATCCATTTATACAGCTGGATATTTGCTGAGGCAATTGTGGGTTAAGTACCGTGCCCAAGGGTGCAGCAGTAGCGCCCCAGCGGGGAATCAAAAAAGCAACCTTTTGTTTAAGATGCATGTAAATGCATCACTTGTTCTTCCACCTATTTTGCAACATTTGCACTTACATGACGTGCAGTGTTATGTGTGCAGTGTAATTGCACATATGAGGTACAAGATTACTGCCATGGGAAATGTCATTCCCTTGAACTCATTTCTAGGCTCGGCCTCTGATAAGAACCCCCTCCTTCCCATTCCCCCTGTAGAACCCCAGTGCTGACAGCAAGCGCTGCTCCCCTGCTGAAAGACAGATTCCCAGTGATTGTTTGTTTTTTTAGTTGGACAGGGCTTGGGGATGGAAGCACGCAGACAAGCAGGCAGGTTGCCAGCAGGACCGCCGGCATGTTATTCCACCTCGTGATTGGACAGCCCCCCCTTCCCCCACCCTCCCCAGGGGTCCTGGCCTGTTGCCTCGGACACCTGTGTCCTCAAGCCCATGCACTCAGGCAGGGTTTTGTTTTATAAACTTTAAGCAAAGGAGTTCCTGTTTCTAATGGATGGGCCCTCCCAATCACATGACCATCAGGACTGCCCCATAGGAGCAGAATTCCAGACAATGTTCCACCCATAACAATGTTTAGAGACCTGAGTAATAAAATAGTGCACTGCTGCGTGTTCATCATTTGATATTCTTTAGGACTTTCAAGGAGGGAAAGACTTCCACAGTTTCCACCTGCAGACTATGCGAAGCACATGTACGAACTTTTCATTTTCCTTACATTCTGTCCGTCAGCATGAAGAGGGAGGTCGGTCAGTGATACAGGACAGGGAAATGTGGGGAAATGTGATTGGGCGAAAAAGGGAAGAGAGAAGGAATCTCTGAGTGAAAGTGGAACTTTTATGAAGTCTGTCACTTCCCAGCGCGAACATACGGTTTTCTCACAGTCACATAAGTGCATCAACTCCTTGGGTCGGAACAAAGCCGTGAAGTTGGCAGGTTCTGGGTGCTGGCACACTGGGCAATTCATTCTGCTGAGTGGGTTTTTTAAGGAGATTAGGGAGAGGTAATGTCTGCAGTACTGCAGATTGCGGACACAGTGGGGGAGGGTGAAACCAGAACATGAATTTGAAAATGAAATGAATTTCAGACACTAGTCAAAGAAAGACAGGTTCCG